>NC_050609.1:1212121-1515151 GCF_014743375.2 Drosophila subpulchrella | reverse complement strand
TGTTCAGATCGATGTCATATATGGCCGGACGGGTGGGAAGACCCGGCATTTTGGTGACCTCACCGCACATGGCGACCACGAAGCCGGCTCCAGCAGAAACGTACACATCCTCCACGTCCAGAGTGAAACCTTTGGGGGCGCCCTTGATCTTGGCATCGCCCGTAAAAGATCCGGAGACTTTCGACATGCAGATGGGAAGGTTTCCAAAGCCCTATAACCAGAGAAAATTAATTATTAATAAATAGATTGTATTTATTATAAAATGTGAGCTGGACTTACCGCCTCCGTCAGCCGCTTGACTTTCTCCTCGGCCGCGGGCGAGAGCACCACCTTTTCCAGCACCGTACATTGTCGTGGCGATCTTGTTCATCTTGTCCACCAGCGGCAGATCCAGATCGTACAGCAGTCGGAACTGGTTGCCCTGCTCGCAGGCCTTGATGACTGCATCGGCCAGCTCCACGGCTCCGGCTCCTCCGTCCGCCCAGTGGGTGGAAACCACGGCGGCGAAGGCACCAGCCTCCAGAGCAGCTTTCTTGACCAACTCGTGCTCCGCCGGAGTGTCCGCCGAATGAGCATTCAGGCTCACTACCACAGGCATGCCGAAGGCCTTGCCGTTGGCGATGTGCTGCAGCAGATTTGGCAGCCCCTTCTGGACGAGCTCCAGGTTCTCCTCGGTGTACTGCTTATTTAAGGGAGCTCCGGGGGTGACGGGTGCTCCGCCTCCGTGCATCTTGATGGCCCTAACGGTGGCCACAAGCACCATGGCGTTCGGTTTGCGTCCGGAAGTCCGGCACTTGATGTTGCAGAACTTCTCCATGCCAATATCCGAACCGAATCCTGCCTCTGTGCAGACGAATCCATCCTTGCCCACCAGCTTAAGGCCAATTTCATCGGCGATGATGGAGTTGCAACCGTGAGCAATGTTGGCAAAGGGACCAGCGTGCACCAGCACTGGATTTCCCTCCAGCGACTGCATCAGGTTGGGTTCCAAGGCATCTTTGAGAAGAACAGCTAGGGCACCAGTTACACCCAAATCGTCGGCGGTTACGGGTTTGCCTCGTTTGTCAAAAGCCACCACCATATCAGCCAATCGCTGCTTCATGTCCTCCAGGCAACGGGATAGCGCCAGCACAGCCATGATTTCACTGGCCACCGAGATGGAGAATCGGGTCTCCCTAGAGATTCCCTTCTCGGTTGGTGATTGTCCAATGGTAATGGTTCGCAGATAACGATCATTGATGTCCACAACACGCTCCCACATGATGGTCTCGGGATCGATGTCCAGCCGAGCAAAGGATCCGTACTCTTCTTCAGTAAGAGTATCAGGATCGGTCTTGGAAATTCCCAGTTTCTTGAGGCGGCGCAGCTGAATGGGGCTGAAAGTTCGCTGACCTTTAACCTTGGGCACCAATCTATCGTACAGGGCCTTATCCTTTTGGGTGTTCTCGTGGAAAATGCGGGTGTCCAGTTGGGCGGCCAGCAAGTTATTGGCTGCAGACACCGCATGGATGTCGCCTGTCAGATGAAGATTGAACTCCTCCATGGGAATCACCTGTGAGTAGCCGCCGCCAGCAGCACCTCCCTTGATGCCGAAAGTTGGACCCTGGGAGGGCTGTCTGAGAGCAGCAACGGTGTTCCTCAGCTTGTGAGATCCCAGAGCCTGAACTAAGCCCATCAGCGTGGTTGTCTTGCCCTCCCCCAAGGGAGTGGGTGTCATGCCGGCCACCACAACATAGTGTCCCGTCTCCTTATCGGCCAGACGTTCCAGCACCGACAGAGAGATCTTGGCCTTCTTGTTGCCGTACAGGGAAACCTCTCGCGCCTGCAGACCGATCTCCTTGGCCAGCACGGCAATGTCCTTCGGCCTTTGGCCACGGGCAATCACAATGTCGCTGGGTACGGGACGCAACGGCTTCAGGGGCAGCGGTTGCAGAGCCCACTCACTCCTGATCAGACGCTCCAGGGATCGGGCCGCCGAGCGCACAGTGTTCTTCATCAGCATGGCCACCGTCATGGGTCCTACGCCGCCGGGCACGGGCGTCAGATGTCCCGCCACCTGGAGAGCCTCCTCGTAGTCCACGTCCCCCACCAGCCGAGTGCCACTGGCCCTGCTGGCGTCTGAAAAGGATCGAGGAGCAGGTTAGAAAGTCTCAGTTCTAAGATCGGTTCACCCCGATCGGGAGCTGTTCCCTAACTAATTCTCGAGAGCATGATTTTTGAAAACAAAATCATTTCTTATCTCCGAGGGTTGGGAGACCCAGCAGGGGGTCAATCGCGTTGATAAGCGATTGAGGGAAAATCAGTAAACAAGTGGAATAATTTTCCAAGATAAGGGGAAAATATGAAGACAAGTCAATCGAAAAAAATGTGAAAATCTCCTATAGCATATCTTAAAAATAAGTCTGGAAACGGATCGGCTTAAAAGGTTAAAAACCTATTCCATAAAAAGCTATCATCACTTGCCTGGCTTCACATTGATGCCGCAATCAATGACCACTGCTCCTGGCTTTATCCACGATCCCTTGACCATCTCAGCCACGCCGATTCCAACCACCAGGATGTCGGCAGTTCGGGTGATCTCCTCCAGGTTGCGAGTCTTTGAGTGGCAAACCGTGACCGTGGCATTGGCCCACTTAAGCAGCTCGGCGGCGGGAGTGCCTACGATCTTGCTGCGACCCAGGACAACAGCCCTTGCTCCGGCGATCTCCACTCCAGAGCGACGGATGAGCTCCAGGCATCCCCACGGTGTGCAGGGCAGGAAACCTCCAAGATCACCGATGGCCAGACGACCCTCGTTCACAGTGTGCAGACCATCAACATCCTTTTCCGGAGAAACGGCGTCCGTAATACGATGGGAGTCTATGGGAGTGTCGCAGTCCAGGGGCATTTGCACTATGATACCATGCACCCTCGGATCCTCGTTCAGGTCGTTAATCTGCAAGGGAATTAGGGTTCATTAGTAATTGGTTTAATGTTTTTGGAAGTCTTTAATGAGGGTCTACCTTAAATAGAATTATTTATAGAAATAAATTAAATTAGTGAAAACTCTTCCTATCATTCCGATAATTTTATCTGATTAAAATATGTTTTTTTTAATCTAACCATACAATTATGTGTTACGACACTGTTCTAAGACTCTGTACTTATTAAAAGATTCAAAAGTATTCGAAAAAGAAAACTATTTAAATATATATAGTACTCACATAACTTTCATTTCTTTTCAAATTCAGTCAAGTATGGAAAATTGAATTTTTCAGTCAATCATTACAATCATTACACATTGTATGGACCATTGCATAGCCCTCTTCAGTGGGGTACTCACCTTATCGAGCAGTTCCACCTCGGTGATGGATCGGGGCAGCTGGACGTGGGCGGCATCGATGCCGATCTCGGTAGCCGCCTTGATCTTCATGCGGATGTAGACGTTGGAGTCCTCACGTCCGCCTACCTGAACGATCCTCAAGCCGGGCACAAAGTTTGCCAATTGCTTTCTAAAACCCCCCACATCGTTGCTCAGCTCCTCGCGAATAGATCTGCGGATAAGGAAGTGTAAAGTAGGGATCTATAAACCGAAAGTTAAACCCACTCACTTGGCCACCGCTGTGCCCGATATTATCTTGGCCCCGCTCATCTTGATCGCCGGCTCTGCTTTCCACTCTCCGCTAAAAAAACGTAAACCCGTAAAGTACTTTAGTCCGGAAGACCGAAAATTTTGCCTCACTAGCCACGCCAACTCGGCTCGCGCAATCCAACTGAGCGGAGTGCTCCGCGGACACCCCTATCTATAGCATACATAGGTACTTTGCCCCTGCCCCTCTCTATTTTTTTAATCCCGCTCCCTTATCAGGCGCCTTTTAGATTATCGGTTTCGGGTTTCTCGCGGGTCACATCTTGCGATTGGCAACCGTGAACAGCACCGGCTGACGTATACAACCCAGCAGATCCAAGATCCACAACATGATACATCTCTGGGAGAAAAACAACCGCAAAAATGGGATTGGTAAACATATACCATGGCTATGATTGTGGAAAATTGCTGGCAAAAGTATTTTCCATATCAAATCCGTATACAGTGATATGAAGCACTTGAAGTGGCACTCAAAAGTTCAACAAGCTCATAAAACATATGGACTATGGAATCAATGAATGAATTGGAAATCAATACATTTTAAAAACGCACTTAGTTTTTAAGAATTTTATCCTGATAACAGATTATAATTAATCAAAATGTTTAGAACCTTAAACCAAAATCGATTCCACTGTACCAACATACCTCTCTACCTGGCAATTAACAACAATTTCCTAATCTAACTAAATAAAAACCATTCTGCACGAGAACCACAAATAACTCTGGTAAATAGATAAACCAGTCCTTATCAGGTGCCAATTGGTTGGACAGATAAGCGAAGCAGTCCAAACATCCAGAGCATAAAGTGAAATAGAGAGAAACATAGGCTTTGAGAGGGAAAATATTTGGACTAGACCGAGCGAATTTATTGACATGCGTTTAGTTTGTTTTGACGGCTGCTCTCAGCTTGGCGGATCGACTGCGGGTATTCCTGGCCACCTCTTCGGCATCTGGTACAATGACATGGCGATGGAGCTGCTTCCAGTTCTTCTTGGTCAGCGATTCTAACATTTCCGGATCGTCTATTGCATAGTGACTGGAGTACTTCAGGGGCAAGGCATTGGCGGCTCCCGCCAAAACATTTCCATTGATGTGACGCTTCACGATGGTGTCCTCCAGCGAGTGGAAGGTGATGGTCACTAAGCGACCATCCTGACGGAGGATTTCATTGGCCAAAACCATGCCGTAGTTTATCTCATTCAGCTCATTGTTCACAAATATGCGGATCGCTTGGAAGGTCTTGGTGGCCGAATGGGCGGGTCTTCGAAGCTTGTCTTTCCTGGAACCCCCGTCCATGATGTTTTCTACTATATCCGCCAACTGCCTGGTGGTCTCAATTTTGAAGAGTGCATTGCGTGCGTCTATCAGCCCTCTGGCTATCTTCTTTGCTGCTTTCTCCTCGCCATATGTCCGCAGAATCTTGACAAGATCGGCTTCCTCCACGTTGGCCAACACCTCGGCAGCTGTAACGCCTCCGCTTTGGCCACCATCCATTCGCATGTCCAGCGGTCCGTCCCTGGATATGGAAAAGCCCCGGACCGCCTCATCGAACTGCATGGAACTGCAGCCGAAATCGAAGAGCATTCCGTCCACCGAGTTCTTGGCCAAGCCATGTTCTTTGAAAAATTTTGGCAAATCAGAGAATTTTCCCAGGAGGGGAATCAGCCTGCCCTTGTATTCCTCCGACTCGCTCATCTCGCGGGCCAGCTGGTGGGCCACTGGATCCCGATCCAAGGCGTAGACCTTTGCCTCGGGACACTTCTCCAGTAGACGCCGCGTGTGGCCACCAGCTCCGAAGGTCATGTCGAAATAGGTGCCTCCGGGAACGGGTTGCAGGTAATCAATGGCTGTGTCGCAGAGGACGGGAACATGGGGAGGAGGAGCTGCAGCCGTCTTCGCTTCAACAGAATTAAGCCTCAATAAATCCAGTCTCAGTCTAGTCGGGATTAGAAGTCGCTTCATCATGATGCTACTTCTTTTTGGTGCCCGCTCCCTCGTTGAGATATTGCAGGAACTCGGAGCTCAAGACTTGGCTGCACTGAGCGGCTGTTAATCCGGTGGCTGTGGATTCGTAGGTGCGCGGATACTTCTTAGCGTAGACGTTGTTGCAAAGCCTCTCCAGAGCTTCGATCTGGCGGTCCAGCCCCTTGTCCGTAGCTCCGCCCTCCAGACTGGTGAGCTTGGTCACCTGCTTGCGAATCTGCTCGCCGAGATCCCTTTTTTTGGGTTAGAGGAGAGAGGGTTTTATTGGCATTGACTTTGTGAAGTGGATGTGTGTGTGTTCTGTGGCGGATGTTCGTTCCATGCGGCGCAGCTGGTTAGGAGGTTCGTTCACTTTTCTCGGAAGTGCGGGTTTGGCTTGGAAAACCACTTGAGTGGTGGGGTAATTGGAAACCATAAATAGAGTTAACTGACAGGATAGCATATGTGACCATAACTCTGCCTTGGTGAAAAAACTTTCCGCTAATTAAAACTTATTCCATTTTCGGAACATGAAAAATGCTCTAGACAGACATAAAAACTTATAAGCTGTCTAGAAAAATGATATTTCCTAGTGAAAATCAACCCTCAAGATGGCGAAATAATAAAATCTAGAGTAAAACAATTCAAAAGAACTAAAAATAAATAAAATAATGAATTCAAGATAATCTTTATGAGGCGTTTAAACTTAAAAGTTCCATGTGGCCTTGTAATTATCCGCAGATCATTATCAGCACGATTTTTCTCTAGAAATCCAGCCTTTTATTGAAAAGTATAATATTCTATTTTATTAATACATTATACAAAACCAAAAGGAGTAAAAAACTTACTCAGGGTCAAGGCCCAAAAGAAAATCCACCGGCTCCAACTGATATGTGTATTTTGAAGCCATTTTTTGTTCGCGAAAACAATTAAGTTAAGAAGATATCGAATGATCGGAGAACTGGTAAGACAATGCAAGCCCTGTTTAAGCCAAGTAAATCAGGTAACTGAAGTCCAAGATCCAGAATTGACCAGGCCAGAATTGGCGAAATAAAGCCCACATAATCCACACATCTTTGAGTCAGCTGGTGTGGAACCTAAGTTTCTTGGCGCGCAGGCAGATGAGAAAACATTGTAAGCGAATTCCACCCACATTTTCATATTGCCAAACCTATAAACTTATAAAACTGATAAGCCACATAGCGAGCAAACATTGGCATGACTCTAGATTGCATTTAAATACAAATAATATGAAATCGTAACAATATTTACTTGTTAGATAATCCAATGTGTTGCGCCGACAGAACGAACATTCATGATTTTGAAGTATTTCGATGCCAATTTATAGCTTACCTGCCGATTTTTGATTTCTCCGCTGGCCACTTTTCAAGTACTTTCAGGAATCTCTGGTACTGCGCCGACATAATTGTTTAAGCATAAAAATTAAAATTAAACAAATGGCAGCAGCGCTACCAAAACACACGTTCTTGATAGAGGTGGAACAAAATTCGATATTTAATCGATGCTATCAAATGGGGCATTCCTTAATCGCACGAATTGTTGAATATTTATTATTGTATGCAGGTTCTATTGGCACAATTTTCAAATTCTGCTAAATACATAAAATTTTACACTGTGAGTATGAAATAATTGTTGATCAAAAATAAATATGTACTAAGGTTATTCTTTCCGAACGTTCTTATAAAAAATACGGAAAAATACCGAATATTATCGACATATCGATTACATTTGGCGCGCTTTTCAAAAATATATTTTATTAATCATTTAGACTGTTTATTAAAAAAGTTTGAAAGAATTAAAGCTTAACCTATTTTATTTAAATCCGACAAACAAAGAGAACTCAGATTAATTCTTGGTTTTATTTCACAACGACTAAAATGCGGCTTAGACACAATCGGTTAGCTTAGCTAATAAAATTCATGCGTTCGTTTAAAATTAAGAGCATCATAATTGTTAAAAGAAAACTACGGGCTAATACAGGTTTACGAGTAAATGTAACGTGGTTATGAGAGTACACCCCAAAACGGTTAAATGCTAGTTCTTGCTTATAATTTCGCTACTGCTGATCGATCCTACGCTCTTCGGCCCTCGGGCTTCAGGAGCTGCAACTTGGTGGAAATGGGTCTCAGCGATGATGAGGACAATGGCGATGAGGACGATGACGATGACGATGTCGATAGGGATGTGGATGTACCCGGCGATGAGGAGTACGGATAGATGGTGCTGCCACTGCTGCTGCTGGAGAATCCGGGAGTGGTACTGGTTCGACTGAATGGAGCTGGATGAGAATACTCCGAAACGGGTTGTGGCTCTGTACCACGGAATTCCTGCGGCAGCTCTCCTCTAAAGATCCCAAATTGCGGTGTGGTTCGGACAAGCTGCTCCAAGGGAGTTAGCCCATACTGAGCATGTCGCTGGTGGACCCCACCAATATCCGCTGCATCCAATTTAGGTGGTAGAACCAGACTACTGTCCACCACCGACTTGCCATCGAAGGTGTAGAGGGCTCCACTTGGCAGACTGGAATGGGGAACCTTCCGGTTGTCTGGTGGCAGGTAGTAAGTGTCAATCCGCTCCGCAGCGGCTGCCACTCGGTCATCCATTTCGAGTTCCAGCTCGTCCGCATATATGTCTTCTTCATCGGGTCCAAAGAGGTCCTCCAGCAGTTCGGATTCCGGTTTCTTGGTAGTCGAGCTTGGGATCTCTTTTGTAGTGGTTGTGACAGCCTTCTTGGTTGTCTCTTCTAAAAGCTCCTCATCATCTCCAATCGGCATGGGTTCTAGTCCCAGCTCCTCTTCGTCTATCTCCTCTCCAAAGAGTTCATCCAAGGTGGGCTTTCTCAACTCCGAAGCGGAGGGCAGGGCGTGCTCCAGAGCTGCAGAGGGTAATCTCAAAGCCGATGCCGTGGGACTAACCTCCTTTACATTAACCCTTAATATCTTAGAGGCATTGGTACTGTCCAAGGGAGATGGTATAAACATGGGTTCGAAGCTTTGAGTCTCACTGCCACCTTGTTGGGCGGTCAAAAATAGCGTATCCGTTTCCATCACCTCATCGATTTCGGTGCCAGGATCCTCGCGACGATTGGCAACCTGTTCGATGATCTCCTTGGGCAATTGCACCCCCGTGCCATCGGTTCTCATGATGGGTCGGAATCCGCTCTCCACGATCACGGTGTCGGGCTTGAAGCCCTGATTTACAGCAGGACGCATGCTGGCGATTTCCTCCTGAGAGGGTTCCTTAACCGGAGGACGTTTCACCAGCGGCATCGTGGTTGTGGTTGAGCTGGTTATGGAACTGGAACTAGGCGTTATGGGTTTTGGATCCCCTTTTCCACCTGGCTGATTGAAGAAGGCCGTGTTTTGCAGAGAACTCTGTGGTTCTAGGTCGACATAGGGTACTGGAATTTTGGGTTTACCCTTGACCTTGAGTCGTTCTCCCTTGGCACTTAGTCCGCCCAATCCTCCGCCCAGTTCCGTGGGTTGTCCCAGGAGGAGAACAGAAGCAGCAAGCGGTTGCAGCGGAAACGGTTTCTCCTTGACGAAAGGCTTGAGCAAACCGGGCACCGGCTTCCTGTAGTGACTTACAATCAAAGAGGGCTGCTGTTGCAGCAGGACAGGATGCTGCGGATGCGGATGCAGGTGCGGATGTTGCTGCGGAAGCACTGGCCTTGAGGCCGGAACCTTCTTGATGGGTGCGGGGAAGGGTCGACGACCGGGCAGCTTCACTGGATGGAAGAGCGGTGCATTCTGCGGCGGACGAAGGAACTCAGAGAGTCCAATGGTTTTCTGTGCCAGTGCTGGAAGATTAGCGGTTAGATTGTGGTGATGCAAATGGAGATGCGGATGCGAATGGGGGGCATGCTGCGGATGGTGGTGCAGGCGATGCAGGGGGTGCGGGGGATGGTGGATGAGAAGGGGACCACTCGCGAAGATGGGTAGCTTCAGTGTGGCAGGGGATGGCGATGCAGATGGGGATGGGAATGCGGATGCTGATGCGGATGCGGGTGGAGATGCATTCGGCTTGTGGGCATGGGTCTCGCCCAGCAGAATCTCAGGGCGCGAGTTGATCTCGGTCGGGGTCACGTTCGGTTTCTGGTGCGGATTCGGAATCGGGTACTGGTTGGGATGGTTGTTGGGATGGTTCAGGTTCGGGTTCCTCATTAGGCTCTCCTCGAGAGCCTCAGCAGCGCGGATGCCATCTGAAATCAGTTTGGTTATTTCCGAAGATTTCGTTATTTCAAAACTCAGTTTGGGCGGTGTTCCGTTCATATTGTGGTTCTTAATCAAATCGGTTTGGTGCTTCAATAAAAAATTATCGTTGGCGCTGACCTTGGTTTCGTGCCGAACGGACGCCTCGCCGGCGTAGTCCTCGTGCACGGGAGCCGGTTCCGCGGCGGTGGATTCCGCCGGCAGCCGGATTTCGTGGCGTTCCGAAGCAGATCCCTTGAGTCCACCGGCTTCTGAGTCACAGGCATCGTGGACGTGGATCTTCCATCCCAAATAGCGGTGGGTGAAGCAGTGGTAGTATACCGTGTCCGGTGTATTTCTATCCGGTTTCCAGCTAATGACGCCCGGCTCTCCGGCGTCGCACTTGAGGGTCAAAGTGCGCTGATAGGCGCCAAATGACTGATAGTCATCAGCCGGAGGACCCTCCACGTCTGGCGTCCAGTTGCAGAGGCGGCCCACGCCGGTGGGCGTGACTTGGCCGGAACGGGAGCGATGCACTCCGGCGTAGATGCGAACGGCCTGCAGAGGAGTTTTATATACATATGTGAACAATCAAAGATCATCATCAGGATTAGATAACTCACCTTTTTCTCCTCCTCGCGCTTGTGCTCGTATCCTCCCACAGGATCGTCACTGATGTAGAATGGATGGTACTTGGCCGGAATGTCCGGGTTGTTGCCGCCCTCCACCACAAAGGTGTAGGTCCTGCCACGCACTACATGGATCTCGGGAATCAAAAGTCCGTTGATGTACCACGAAATTCCCCAGCCGACATGGCCTAAGATATACAAAAATATAAATATTAAGTAAATAGTGATACGAGTATAAGCAAATAGTTTATTCCGCTTTTAAATTGAGTACAACTTAGAGGGATTTTAAAAGACCCACCTGTGATTGCTGGATAGCCGTGCTTTCCTCCCGTGGGACCCATCTGGGCGTAGAACACTCCGTCCTCCGGCTCGTGGCACTGGATGGCTGGTATGTCCCAGGCTCCGTTGCTGTTCACGGGCTTTGGAGTGGGCACTGGACGCCTCTGGGTGATTATGGCCGTTTCCTGGCGCCTCTGTGGCGGCTGGCGATGTAGTGCCTCCGCCCGATTCTCATAGAACTCCTCGTCGGGCTCCACATTGGGCCTTCCCGCTGGCGGGTAACCAGCTCCGCCGGTTGAACTTTGGGCAGCCGGAGCGGAGTCCTCCTGTTCCGAGGAGTTGCTGCCAGGACGAGCACCTTCGGGCAGAGGACAATTCCACTTGGGCTGGCGACCAAACTCGATCTGATGGAGGTGCTTATTGTAGAACGTGTGGAAAGAAACCTCGCGGTAATCGTTCAATGGTCCAATTGCCCAGACCACCGATTCCGCTTCTGTAATCGAGATGGGCAAATCCAAACGATCCGTGGCAGCCAGAGATCTCTGGTAGGTCACAATCGAGTAGCCATTCACCATGGCAGCATTCAGCAGGCGGATGGAGTTGGTCTTTTCGGAGATCTTGGTGTCCGGGCAGGCGCCACGCCCACCTGAGCACTGCGCCTTGCCCTCCAGGAAGTAGTCCGTGGCGAATCCGTTTCCGGTCTGGGGATCCACCCAGGCCACCACAGCATCTGCGCCAATCATCTGGGAGATGTTCTTGCTCGGCGAGATTCCAAAGGACATGTAGTGGTTCGGTTCTGTGGATGGACATAAAAATGGTAAGAGATTTTCGAAGAATTCGGTAGAAAACTTAGGGACAAGCTTGATTTATCAATTTGATTGAGACAAATAAAAATTATAAATAAGGGTAAAAGAAATTTGGAATATGTGATTTATCCGTGGACATTATAAATATAATTAACATAAGTCGCTTAGATATTTTCAATCTCGAAAACAACAAGTTGATTGGAATATTTTCATGTTTATATTTTGACTGCCTTCAGTTTGAATATTTAATGCGTATTAAATTAAATTTTAATGTATAACAAAATTTCTAATTCCTTTCTCGAGTGTAGTAAAATTCTACGGGAAGTGCTGGGTGCCCCGCAATCAACGAAAGTTGATCGCCCCAATTCTGGCTTGGTCAACCGGTCGGCAGGCATTTTCCCGGTGAAAATTCCTGGCGGCATTCTTAGCGGTTGCAAATTGCCCAGCTTGGAGTAAGACCAGTGGCGAATGGAATGGATATGGATATGGCCAAAGTATGCCCATGGTGTGCTCGTGATTGCAGATGCAGCCAGCAAATCGCTGCCATCCATTTGTCCACCCCAGCCCCATCCCATCCCATCCCAGCCAGCAGTCGCGTTGCGCAATAAAACCAGTCGTCATAATTCGCAACTTGTTATTCTGCCAACGATGCTGCTGCCGTGGATATGTGGCTGTGGATGCTGCTGATCGGTCAATTTGGCTGCTAACTGGATTTTATTGTTGCCTCCCTGCTAACTGTACTCGATAAAATGTCAAAGCATCATAAATCAGCAGCACCAGCAGAACATGCAGCATGGCAGCATGCTTTTGGCTTTTTGCCGAGGGCTTGTCAACAAGTGGGATAGGTCGCATAAAGGGATTTGGGTCACTAAGCAGGCTGCAAAAATTCCCAATACGCTCAGTTTCTTTTTAATGGACTTTTCTGCACTCCCTAAAACTTAACCACATTTTTTATCTCGTAAAAAAAAGCTGTCGTAATTTTCTAATATTAAAAAATGGTTTTTATTAAAGCCAGTTGTTATAAATACCTAAACTACCTACCTACCTAAACTACTATACCTACCCGATGAAAGGAGATCTTAAATAAAATATAAATTAAATAAATTTGACATGTAAAAAAAGAGAATTTGATTCCAAAAAACATTTAGAGTTTATACGAAAAGCTCATAAAATACTTTTTCTATGTCCATATTAAAATGTAGTTATTTTGTAAAAATGCGTAAACTTCATTTATAAACAAAATAAAACTTATTCCCATAAAGAAATTGATTCTTCAAATATATCTAATTTAAAATACCGATTATTAAAAATCAAATATTTGTTTAATAACCCATAAAGTTATAAAATTAAGTATAATCTTTCTATATTTTTTTTTAGGCTGAAAATCGTAAATGTTTTTTTTTTTATATCCAGCTTTAATAAAGCTTCAATTAACACAAAACAACGCTTACAGAAAAGTAACAATTTCCGTATTTTTAGAACCACTTAGCACCCATAAACCTCAGACCCTGACTTACCCAATTTGGCCACCAACTGGACCACGATGCTCTCGCCGGCCACCGCCCAGCGAACCTCGAATGCCAGATCGTCGTAGAGCACCTCGCAGTTGAGCTTCGACTGGAAGAGATTGGTTTAAGGGAAGGTTCGATTGGATCGGAAACGGAAGCGGAAATGGAATAGGATTTGTATTTGTATTTGGTTTTGGATTGGACAATGTGCGGTGCGAGTGTATGTGCGTGTGGGTGAGGATCTTGGGGTTCGGAGGGGGAGGAGAAAGCTTTGCCAAAGTCAAAATTTTGAGGATACCCGAAATGTTTGCATTTTTGTTTTGCTGTATTCGAAAGATATTTGCTTTTTGAATGGTTTATATTATACAAAATGAAAAATGTTTTTTGATTTCGCTTGGGGGTTAGTAGATCACAGGAATATGTATGTGTTTGTGTTTGTTTTTCCTTTTTTGGGATTTGCGTGTTTTGTTTTTGTGTGTGTGCGGTATGCGTGTGTAATTGTTTGTGTGCTGTGGGTTTTTCAAGGTGGAGGAACAACTAGGATTCGGTCCCACACAGATTTCATTTTGTATAAGACGGGGAGCTCCCGGAGCTCAAGCAAAAGCTGATCAAGACAACAAAACACAAATAACAAGCAGGTGAGTATTACATAGACACATATATTATAGAATGTGTTGCACATATGTATGTATATAAGTATTTAAATATATATAGATATATTTTGGATCTCTCCTCCGCCGTCCGTCCAGCTTACAGTCTAGGAATTTCCGGTCACGACTCTCGTAATGCCGTAAATGCCGGATCCGATTCGAATCGATTGATAAATATTTTGCATATAGACAACAATAAATACGATTGCATAAATAGAGTTACACACAGTTACACCCATCTACCGCGATCAGCGATCACTAATCAGCGATCAGTAGTAGTAATCAGCGCTGCAGCTCGCTTAAGATCTGGCTGGGGTTCTTCTTTACCTGTGGACTGATGCCGAGCATCTTCAGCGAGGGCGGCACATTCAGGCCCTCCGGCAGGCGAACATGGCCGAAATCGACGGTGAAGGCCTCGCACCAAACGCCAAAGTGGCCGATATCGAAGATGGTCAGATCCTCGGGCAGGGTCAGCACAATGGTCTTGCGCTCGTAGCGACGCAGCGGGTTCTCCTTGCCGTTCTCGTCCGGAATCCTTAGGCCCTCGGAAGTGGGCCGCTGGCCACGACCCACCCAGAATTTGGCATCTGCAAATTATAGTCAGAGAAACTTTTAAAACTAGCCTAATAAAAAGGATAGATAAATGGCTTATTAAAAAAAAAACACAATTATACAATCCGATCTTTCTCCTTTTTCAGGTTTTAGCTCATTATTATAATGCATACCTATGACGAAAGCACTTTATTGATCCAGTATAAATTTTGTTCATTATTGATTTTTAACACAAAGATAAAAGTTTAATGTGAATTCCCCTAAATTGAAAACATTTTGTTATTAAATAATGCAAATAATTATTGAAGCGTAAATTTCCAGTACTCGACAAAATTATAAGCCTTGCAAACAACTTCCAATTTGCTTCAGAATATTTGTTTGTTGATTTTAGGTAAAGCTAAAAACGAAAAGTTTAACTAATATTTGTTTGTTGATTTTAGGACATATTTTGGAGTGGGTAATTAATGTGATAATAAGCTTTAGACAATAAGTATCTGTGATGCTTTAAATTACTACTTAAATTTATTTGGATCCACTAGATAATAATCGACTATCCAGTCCTACTCTACAAGATATTATTTATTAAAATTTATTATTAATCCAGTGTTTCGCCCTCATAAATTTGACTGTGTAATTGATTGTAGTATAAATAATTTTTAAATGATATTTTAAGACCGTATTATTTTTATAGCTCGTAACCTTCTAAACTAAATTCCGTATCTTTTTATTATTATTTTAGATGTGGTACCCACCTGGAGCCTCCCCGTCGTAACTGAAGTTGGGCACCAGCAGCGTCTGGGCGTCCACGATGACAATGTTGTCGGAGGACACTCCATGGACGCCCCTCAGGGCGTTGATCTTCTGCGGCCTCGGGAAGTCCAAGTTGGCGGGAATGGAGACGTCGCCGAAGTTCACGGCAAACTCATCGCACCACACCGAGAACCACTTGATGTCGCGCAGCGTTTTGCCCTCGGGCAGCGACAGAGTGACGTCCTTATTCCGGTAGCGGCGGGTCAGGGAGGCGGTTCCGCCCCTTTCGTCCCTCAGCCGGGCGGCGCCCTCATTACTAGGCTTCGCCGTATTGCCCACATAGAAGTAGGCCGCCGGCGCCTCGCCATCGTAGTTGAACTTCTTGATGAAGATGGTGCGCGAGTCCACGGCGTACACATCGCCGGAGACTCCATGGTGCAGGCGGGTCAGGGCTCCGATCTTCGTGCCATAATACGGATAGGCAGCGTCTCCAAAGCTGGCCAAACCTGCAAACACAAAAAACATTCCGAAGAATCGGTCAGGCAAGCGGCCAAAACAAAAGACTTAGGCAACAAACTTGGCGCTAGCTGAGTCAGTGGGCAATGAATACACACACGAAATCTCCGCAGCCACTTAGCGACCACTTAATTAGTCGTACACTGGGGGAAAAGCCACTAATTTACATTGTTTAATATTCATATTATACAGAGAAGTGATATAATTTAATTCTCACAGGTATACTTCCCATTAAAAAGGGCTAACAAGAAATTTGCATTATATTAGTGATACTTTGCAACATATCCTCTATATCACTATATAAAAATCATATGTTTTAATTTAATTTTATGTAGAAATTGTGATTTTTAATTTTCTTAACTGACGATCTAAAAATTAAGTGGTAATTTAACCATCTATGCTAATTGTTTATTATTTCTACGACTAGTATTGAAACTAAGATCTTTTCAGTGCTTTTAATTTCCATGCCGACGGGTTCCAGGCAAACAAATAAACCAAAACAATCAAATCAAACACAAATCTACGAAAGCGGTGTGTCATAGCCAAAACTCGATCGCCGTCTTTGTTCTTGGAGCACAGGAAGTTTCGGATTTACGGATATACGGCAAATAAATTTTGAATACAATCCGAAAATTCGTGAGGCGTGTAACACCAAAACAAAAGTAAAGAACGAAAAAACAAAAAAAGCTCCTAGTCTTAATGGGAACTAATTCTCATTAGGAGATGAATGGTTCTAAGCCGACTTTAATGGGCCAACTTTGTTGGCTTTGTGGGCTGGCGAATTTCGTTTTGAAAAATTCCCACTTCACCTTCACAAACTTGGCCGTTGGCTTTGGCTTTTCTTGTTGTTGTTGGTAAAATTCAATTTATCTGTGTTTTATTACAATCTTTTTGTTGGTATTGTTTGTGCTTTGTTTTTTGCACGGGCCATAAACACGTTTGGTTTTTTTAACTGCCATCAAATGGTTTGTCGGGGCGACATGGTCGCCATGGCCTGCAGTTATTTTTTATTTTTGACACAACCCGATTGGTTTTTTTTACCCGCTGGCCGGTTCACTTTTCCGTGGCCATGGCTTCGGCTGCTCCAAATTTTGCGCAGACGCGGACGAGTCTTTCTCGTTTCTGGCCAGAATCTGGCCAGTTTTTGTCGGCCACGGTTCTGAACTGAACTGATCTGCCCAGCCGATTTCCGCCTGGCTGGCCCAGAATCCATATCCCATCATCAATTTGAAGCTCTGTGGGGCCAATTGCGAGATCGTATGCAAAATGCCAAAGGTGTAATTAAAAGCAATCGCAGTCTTATTAATGATGATCGGGCCAGAGTCAGACGGAGCCATTAGGCAAGCACAGGCACTCAACACTCAACTGTTGGCCAAGCTAACCCATCGAACTGGTTGGGGGCAATTGCCAATCATCCGAAGCGACTCGTATTGCAAAATCAATAGATTCCAAAAGCATATAATCGCACACGAAAAGAAATAATTTAATTCGAAATATTTTCAAGCCCATATATATATAAATGCTCGATATCGGGATATTCATTGTCCATAAACAAATAAGAGTGTAATTATTCAACTTGTATTGGCATTGATTTCACACTTGTAAAAATTTATCTGGATCTTTGGTGAACCAATTCGTTTTCGCATTGATTTGTTACTTGTAAAAAGTTTACTTGCGATAATGTTTTTATTAGTTCGGTTTTCAGATGAATATCATTTATAAGCTGAAGAAAATAAGTTTATAAACGAAAATTTCATGCGGATTGCTTTTTTTATTTTAAAATTAAATCCAATTTCCTTATTATTTTTTAATTCCTAACTTTTTAACAAGTTATAAAAGTAATTCTACATCAAATCGATTCTATGAAACCCTCTTTGTTATTCGCACCGACTGACCAACCCAGAGACCTACTTTCCCAGCGGATTTTCCAGTCGCTAGGAGGTCTCCAAAATGGTATCAAGGAAACATGTTAGCAATTTATGCAAATCTCCGGTGAAAATGCTAATGCAGTCCGTCAGTGGGACAATTGTGGAGTTGGTCAGCGGTTCAACGGTCAGCGTGATCATAAAAGCTGATGAATATTCAACTGGCTGGCTGGCTGCCACTGGCACCGCACTCACAAATGATGATATGTATATACATTGGATTCGGAATCGGATTCGGATTCAGATTCGTAGTCGGCATGTCATTGAGATGTGTGTGGGCTCATTGTCTGGGCCACAAATACAGGCCACTAATCTAGTTTCTGTATCTCAGCATCTGTATCTGTTTCTGTATCTTTATCTGCAGCTGTGTCTGCATCGCTATCCGTTCAATTTGCATCACAATGGCACTTATAAATCATTGCCCGGGGTACTTACAGCTTAATGCGGCCAATAGGCCAAATAGCAGCAGCCAAGGTTTATCCTTCATTGCCAACATGGCTAACGGTGGCTAACGTGTGTGTGTTTCTGGGGTTTCTATATTTTTTAATATTTTATCTTGATGGTGTTTTGCCCTAAGGCCTGATTTTATTTTAATTTATTACGGCAGGATGTGCTTATCCTGATAATAACACACACACACACACACTTTCTGGTTAACCTCTGGTTAAGAGATAGAGTTATGCACTCGCGAATCGATTTAAAATTCGTATCGATCCAGGGATCTGTGTTTTCGAAGGGGTTCCACTGAGATTGAGATCTCGCGACCGAACGCAACGAACTCCAAAACCGCACTGATCGCCAACGACGCTGCGTCTGCGCTGTCAGCGAAGAGTTGAAAAACTTTCGGACCCGCTACCGCTGCTGCTGCCTCGGCCTCTGCTGCTGCTGCCTCCTCTCCGCTCCCGCTCTCTCTGCCGACGCCGGCAGAACTGTTGTGGGTCTGGTTTTGCTACCAATGTTGCTGCTGTTGCTGGATGTTGCTGTTAAACTGTTGATATTGCTGCATCTACAGCTGATGTTGCTGCTGTATCATTAAAATTCTTCTTCCCAAGTTGTCTCTCAGGTGTTGCTGCTGTGTCTTCTGTCACTTAATTGCCCAAAAATATTGTTTGTTTTAATGTTGCTGTTGTGACTTTAGATGTTGCTGTTGTACTATTGAAAATGCCGTTTATGAAGTTAGTGGGTCCTGTTTCTAAGATTGCAATATCTAAAACTTATGCTGCGGCTCCTTGTACAACTATTAATGTTGCCAATGCAATTGATATTTCTGCTGCTGATATTGCTATTCTCACTGTTGATGTTGCTGGTGTTTTTCTAAAATATTAATATTTTGGATCTTTGTTGCTGTTGTGCCACACTAATTACTTTTTCTGTTGTTCATGTTGCTGCTTATCCTATAAACATTATGGTTGCCTTTGCAATTGCTATTTATGTTGCTGTTGCTAAGGTTGATGTTGCAGCTGTTTAAAAACTTTTACTTACTGTCGTGCAAGTGCAATGTTGCTGAAGTGTTTCCTAATGTTGTTGCTTTTACTGCTTAGTTTTTATTAACTTATACATAGTATTGCAGTTTTTTAATTGGAAATACTATACCTGTAGCTTATGTTGCTGCTGCTGCTGCTGTGATCTGTACTCTTGGTGTTGCTGTGGTGTTTTGACTGCTGCCACTTCTGCCACTCTTTATGTTGCTGCTGCTGTAGGTATCTTCACTCTGAGTGTTGCTGTTGCCGCTGATGTTGCTGTTGTGCCCGTGCTGTTGCTGCCTCTTTGTTGTGATCGCCTGGCTCACTAGTGACCCACTGTTGCTGCGGTGTTGTTGTCGCTCGCCCGTCAGCAATAATTATTGCGATGGTTGTTGCTGTCCTCTTTGAAAAAAAAAAAAACGACAAACTTCAAACGTCTTTCTGCCGCGTTGCCTTTTCGGCCAAGTCAAATACATTTTTTTGCACACCTTCTGTCATTTTTCATGTCTTCTCTTATGTTTTTTCAGCTTTTTTCGTTGCCCATTTCGCTGTTTGTTGCTGGTGAATTTAAATGTTATTCTGCGTGTTGAACTTGTTTCACTACTAATGCAATTTATTTTAGTCACATTATGGCCAAAAGTGATTCGAAAATATCGAATGCTCGATACCCACTTTTGTTTGGCATTACATGCAGTTTTTACTTCCTGCACGTTTAATTTGTTTATTCCCTTTTGCCGCTATTTCCGCGATTGTTGAATTTTACATTATTTTATGTATGTAACTTGTGGGGGAGAAAATTGGTTACCAAATGCCTTATAAAAAATTCATTTAATTTAATTGTTTTACAATTCCCTGAAAGTTGTAACTTTAATCACTTCCTTCAACATATTCATGTTTTAGGTGATTTTCTATCGATCTTCAACATTATTTCCTTATGTGATTGCTTGTTTCGGCACCTTTTCGATTAAATAATACCCAACACAATTTGTTTTTTCAGCTTTATGTTCCCTTTCATGGCACTTTCGATTGTTCCCCCGATTATTGGATTACCAGATTAGATAATCAGCCGCAGCTGTTAATTTATCGTGATGCATTAAATCACCGGTTCGAAGGTGAAAGAAAGCAGATTGGCAATTCGTGATCCGTTGGCCAAGTTCACAGTGTTTGGGATCGCTCGTGGTTGCCGGAGGCTCCCAAAAACGACAAAAAAGTAAGAAATCACAAAAGGTCAGATTGTAAGTGTGCGGTTACCATCGCTTGTTAACCGTTTGCTTCCCGCTTACATAATTCAATTAGGGCCCCCACTACAATAAAGATAATTTCTGGGAGCCCCACAAAGGCAACGACATTGGTCGAAGTCAAGGCGAAAACTAAGTCTAAATGTGGGCATCCTTTTGTTCTTGGCCAAGGCCCTGAATCTTTTGTTGGCTTTGTGCCTGCATTCGAGCTTTTTGTTCACCATATATCGCTTGGCTTATAATCTCTCATTTGTGGTAACAACAAAGGCAACGGCGAATCAATAACCTCTGCACGATGATGATGATGATGATTTTTATATCCCAAAAACGACGTTATGATTTTTGCAAATTCAAATTAGGTTTCAACAGATTTGCCTAAGTAGAGCCAAAAGTAAAACAGTATTTTATTTTTGCAACCTGGTGTTTTGGAGCAACAACTGGCGACGTGATTGGCGATTATACATGAGGAGCGTGTAATTATAAGGGAAATGCTGGAAATACTGAAATACCTAAATGAGGCAAAAACGCACATTTCGTATAAATTACCGACAGTCATCATGTTTCAGGTCGCTTTTAATGCTTCTTTCACTTTGAAGACCGGCAGACGAACAAAAAGTCATATTGCTGTTGTAAAACGCTTTCATAATCAACTCGCTGCGAAGGTGGAGCCATGGGGGAACCTCTTTTTCCAGCCGATGCGTCCACTCCCCCAAACCCCTTCTCTTTATTAAAAAAGAAAAAAGTCGAGGCCCGCCCGGGAGTTCACTTCAAAAAAATACTCAGAGTTACAAAAGATGTTATTGAATTCCAAAAAAATATATCTTAAATAATTTTAAAGTTATTAAAACTGTTTTTTAAAATTATAGTATTTTTTGATCTAATTATTTATAATATATATTTTATTCTTGATATTTTTGTCATTACTTACGATTATAATAATAAATTAGGAAATATTTAACTGGATTATAATATGTCAAGCCTTAAATATCATATCTTCAAAACACGTAGTTCAATTAATTTTGTTGTAATTGTATTCCATATTTTTCAGGGTGTAGAAGAAAATAAAACCATATGTAGGCCAATTTTTTGTTAAGTGTGGGACTGCCTCAATGTGCGTAATTTGAATTGCCATCAAATTAGTTTTTAATTTCCCAACTGACATTGGGAATAAGACGAACCCGCAGTCGAAGCAACACCAGCCACACGAAAACCCAAGCAAACATTATTAACTTGGCTGGTCTGGTCTGGTCTTCTTCTGGCCACTTTCGCATTTGCATGGCCAACTCGGTGGGGGCCCATTAGATTTATGGCTCTAAACCGCCGTTGTCTCGCTCTTTCGGCCAGTTGATTGATCCGAAAATTATGCACGAACACGATAAAACCAGGAGATCCCAAACCAATCCGACCATCCATATCCATATGATGATGATGAAGTCCGAGCGTGTCGCGTAATTAGCCATTGTTATGCGAATTTCTTTGGGTGGATTTCATCGTTGATTTATAGCCAACAGTTGGAGGTGGTGGTAGATATCGTCTTGAAGATCAGTGCTTCAAGTATAACCGAACAGTTCATCATCTTTCTGGTGCGGAGAAAGTTGCTCGCTTCTGGGATCCGCGTCTAGTGCATATAACATCATTTCCCTTTCCTGACACGCCGTCAGCATTTCCTCTCACTTGCATCATGCATTTAAAGTATCGTCGAATATCAAGGTGCATGCTTTCAATATTGCTGCCAAACAACTCGGTCTAAGGTCAAGCTCAAATCGTTTAGATCGACTTGGGGGGCCTGTCCCAAATAAATATAGCTTATCTATTAAGCTTAGGTACATCCTATTTGAAAAAATAATCACGAAAAGAAAGCAATATTGGAGGGATCGAAGTTGGAAATACCGTAACAAAAAACCCAGCTTTTGTAAATTTTATTAATTTAATACAATCTTTAAAATTACGTTCTTATCTGGTTGACACCCAATAATACATATTTGCTAAATAAACTATTGTGGAACATTTACAAACTATTTGAATTTTGAGTTTTAATTCTAAAGGCTTTATGACACTTGCTTAATTATTGATTAGCTTAATGAATTTGTTTATATAGTTTAGACAGCTAAGAGAAATAGGGTCCACCAATTAACAATAATTTATGCATTTATTTAATAAATTATATTTATGCTGCCTTGACTTCTTAAAATAAATCCAGTCAGATAATCAAAAATACAGCAAGTGTCATAAGTGCCAAATGTCATAATTTCCCATATAACATTAGGTAATAATTTTTTATGGAATTTAATTTGCTTTTAAGTGCTTGTGATATTAAGCAGATCCACCGCTGACCACTTAATTACAGGGTATGCAAATTGGAAAGGCAGCTTAGCTTAATTTATGGCCCGCTGACAAGGCACATTCTAATCAGCCCCGCGAGTCGTCAGCCGAGGCGAAAATAACATTCACCTTCTATGGCCAAAAAGTAAAAAAAAAAAGTTAAGATTGAGAAGCAAAAAAGTGTAATAAAAACAATGTGAACGTTGAATTTGTTATCAGTTTGTTTTTTGTTTGCTTGAGCTGGCCAATCGCGTGCCTCGGATGGTAATTAATTTAATTAGTCTCGGTCTCGCCAAGAAGAACCACGAGATGACCTTGGGCGATGGATGATGGAGTGGGAGCTACTTGGCTGCACATTGTTTATGACTCGATTGTTCACCTGCGAACACCTTGCCGCCCCCCTACCGCTTCTTCTTCTTCTTCGGCGAGTCAAGGTCACAAGTGGTAGATCCCAACACGATGGCTTCTAATTTGAATTTTACAACATGCACTTACTTTTATGCTTTGCAATGCGAATAATGCTGTTTGTATTTGCCTGCCTTATTTATGGCCGCAGCTCGTGTAATTAATCTTCTGTGAAGCCGCAATAAATGCGAGATACGAAATGCGAAATCCGAATTGCGATTTGCAGCATCAGCCGCATGGCATAAATTTCCTGCCTGCTTATTTATCATCTTGCCATTTCCATTTGGCGACTCTTTATGGCATTTGCAGTGGAAGTTAGTCACTGGGCTAAGTTAGTTAGTTGGCTAGTGGGTGTGTGGGCCCGATTGAATGTTGGCTGTTGGCTGTTGGCTGGGTCGAGGTGCAGTCAAAAAGTGGCACTTACGGCCTTTGTTTGTGCTTCAAACTGCTCAGCACAGCATTGAAGATGTGCAAATATTTGAGTGTTTACACTCAAGTGCGGTAGACAAGTCCGAAATGAAGTTGTCAAGGAAAAATATAACAAATATTAAATAGGCGGTGTATCACACACCTATGAGGAAGCATATACACATATCTCTCTCAAGTATTTGTAAATAAAATGGTATTTAAAATATTTGGTAATCGTATGAGAATTTTCTAGTCCTAAGCCTATTAGTTAAATATTTGAAATAGTACTGGAAATTAAGAAATTAAATATTAGTTTAGAGTTATTACCATGGTTTGTTGATCTCAGAATATGTTTTTTAAAAACATATACCGCTTTATAAACTCTATGTAGCTTTATTTCTTTGACCAAGACTTATGATTTATCCAAAGTGTTTTAAAAGACACCTAAAAGTGCACAAATAAACTGAATTAAGATGCCAGCATCCAAAAATGTAGTAATTACCCAAAATTATGAAAATTCCGAGACTCCCAGCTTTGTTAACCACTGTGGAAGCATCTGCAATTAGCCGCAGAGCAACAATAGTTTTGCATACATTTCTTGCACGCCGTGAAAAGCCGATGAGGCAATCGCAGTTACAAAAGTCAGACGGAGAAACAAACGAACACGGCCCACGCACAGACGGCAATTAACTGGCACACAGACACACAAAGGTGCACTGAGAGAAAAATTTGAAATAAATTTGTAGTCAGTTTTCTGAAGTTTAATGGAATTAAGCAAGTTATTTTATCTTGGTTTTGTAAAATGCCCATCAAAATGAATTCAAACCTTTAACTACATTTTGTAATAATTTGCTTGATATAAGATAATTATTTATTCTATTATATTGGTAATGAAAGATTAAAAGATTTCCAGTTAAGTAAGAACCTATAATAATAATACATGTTTGCAAAGTTAAGATTGATGATAAACTTTTATAGAGAAAAGGTAAATTCATTTTAATTTTTAAAAATACATTCTTTTATTAGGCAGTATGAACTTAGCTTAAGGCATTACATTTGTATGTATTTATAATATACATTTCATTTCATATCATTTTTCATTTTATTATTATTCTTTTGTATCATTATATATTATATTATATTATCGTTTCTAATAGATTTCTCATTTACCCCAAACATTTTCTCTTTGTGTACCTGTATGTACCCTACAATGAACCTAAGTAATTTGTGCATTTGACTCGAGGATGCCTGATGAACATACAGACAATAAAGTCATGTGGGAGACCCAGACCCCCGACTGATGATCACAGCCGGTACACGTGTGTCTAGAGAAGAAAGGTATGGGTGGTTTTCCATGGGAACAGGGAGAAGAGCAACTTAATACACACTTGATGGACACCAGAGTCAACTGGAAGATTGCGCCACAGCAATAGCTCAAAACTATAGTGGACAATCTAAAGTGATATTTATTTATCAAAGTCAATGGCTAGACTGACACACTTTAAGAGGTTGATAAAGAAACAACTGCCAAGAGAAATATGAATACCATGAAGGAAAGCTAAGCAAAGGTAAGTCGGAAATGTAATGCCCTTGCACTTATGTATAAAGAAAATGTTAATGTAGTATTTTTATTCTAACAGATCATATGTATTGAATGCATTTCTAAATGGCATTCTAACCTTACTCCATAAATCATAAAATATATAATCAATTATATTAAAGCATTACCATTTTAATAGATTTCCATTATACAAAGAGATAGATAGCCAGGAAAAAAGATAAAGATCAAATACCCTACTTACAAAAACATATTTATTCTTTAAGGGACTATAGAATATTTATTTTCATTTCGGCAGACCCATGACCATAATAATAGCACCCTTCTTATAAGCAAGGGTATCAATACAGAAGCTACGACACGCGCTGCTCGCCAACAGAACCGCTCGCTGTTATCTAACAGAGAAGGAGAGTGATCGCCGCTCTCTATGTTTAGAATAATATGTAACGGTTAAACGCCGCGTGGGAGCAGCCGCCTCTTTCCCTCTCTCTCACGCTCCCGCGATTTCAGACCGTCTGATATTTTCGAGCGTTTTTTGAAAATTTCTCTACCGATCAGTTTCAAAAGACACGCCAAACAGTGCGAAACGTTCTCGATCGCTGTGGAAATTGCAAGTAAAATACGGAACTCAAACAAAAGTTCGGAAGTTTGCGTTCTTTAAATCGAAAACAAAAGTAAAACTGTTAATTGGTTTCCAAACAAATAAAAAGTACCGGCAAACAAAATGCACAGCAAACTTTTGGACGAGGTGGGTAGTCATATTAAATCAATCGAACGATCAATCGATTTTCCCATTTTTGTAAATCTATTTTGGAACCCATCGAATGATTTATTGGAAGCACTCTTAGTTAGTCATCCCCATCCTGGGATGACTTGTTCCCCAAGAGTCATCGTGTTATTTACAACCATCGGCATCATAAACATTTCGTTGGCTCGGAAAATTGGATGGGGGAAAAGCATTCTTTTGTTGCTGCAGAAAGAAGAAAAGACAAAGAACTCTTTTCTGATTGAGGAAACGTTTCCAGATTCCGAAGACTTGACCACATTTGGTTAAACAAAAAACCGAATAACAACCCTGAATATCAGACTAGTTTCCAGACAATGCGACGTGTGGGGCTCATAATAGTGATATACCACCACGATTGGAGCTTAAATATGGTTTAGAATAGTTTGTTGACAAACTAGTTTGCAAATAGGCAGCATTTTGATTGAAGTGAATATTTAATTCAGCATAAAATTGATTCGGTTTTCTTATCGGACTTTAAAGTTGCGCATACGCTGACCGTTAAATAATCTATACTGAAAGAAAATTGTCCTATCACTTTATAAAGAAATTTCTTACTTCACAGAGAATCTTGTTAACGTTATGATTTAATCAAAGTTATATTACTTTAATGCAAATATTATTTGAAATAAATTAACGTTTTAGTGTATTATTTAGCCTATTTAATTTAAAGTTGATTGACTAGATTTATTTGGCATTGTTCCTAATTTTCCAAGCATATCTTTCAATTAACAACGAGTTGGTTTTCGCTCTGTATTCCACACCCAAGTTCTAGTTCAACAAGCTATTGCCTAACATGTGGATTACAAAATTATTGCAAACACCCATTGCAATCAGGCTTCACTGCACTTGCCATTATCAAATTCAAACCGATTACAAAATCAGCTGGCTAAGCATGTTATATGACAGACAAGCAGCATACGTGATGAATGCAACTACTGATTGTTGACCCTCTGGTGTAATTTTCCATGCCCATGCCTTTTGTAATGTGGAACCATATGTCTATATAGAGCCCATAATCCACTTATCTGCCCCTTTCATCCGATGATTTATTTTCGCAGATCTGATAGATCGACAGCTGACCCGATCTCTTCCTATTTTTCGATCACTTCAGGTGGAAATCGTCGGTTGCCTTTGAGTCACGGCGACTATTTTTACTCTCGTTTTTCATTTTCAAAATTCTCGCTCAAGCAATTTAAATTTATTTAATTTAACCACACTCATGCTAGAAACCGGGAGAAAAACGAGAGAAAGAGCACCCACAACAAAAATGATATATTTATCTTTTGTTTACCAAGCCGAAACACTATTGCCCTTCAGTCGGGAAATAAAAAGCTTGCTATAAGTCTAAGAGAGATTGATTTTACAACAAGTCGAACATCCATCACTATTTGTTTAGATGTCATTTTTTGGTGTTTTGGTCTTATTCGCGATTGCCCATCTATTATACCTCTTTTTGAAATTTAGAAACAAGAGAATGTGTGAATTTTCAATTTTACGTTGACTGATTTCAATGAATGAGCACGAATTTTGGTCTGTGGGTTTGTGTCAGGCAGAATTAACATTTTGACGTGCACGGGAATTTGTTAATTAGCGAGTGTTAAAAAGGTGAACAAAGTAAACTAATACACTGAGGGAAACGCTAAGACAAAAAACAAAGGTTGTTGGAGATTTACTTATAATAAAAATGTAATAGAAGATATTTCAGTGTCGTTTCAGAATGCACTTCGTTAAGGTTTTGAATTTTGTTTTTATAATAGTTTTTAGGTTTAAATAATATATTTAGCTTATAGATTGGTCAACATTTTAAAAATATTTTTCGATAAGGAGACTAGATCATTTTGCTTATAGAGTATACTAAAAAATGTATGATCTAAAAATTCTTGATCATAAATTCTAATGCTTAAAAAAAATGTTATTATTTCCACAATGAGTAAATTTTGATGTTTATTTTGTTATCTTATCGCAATGTTTATTTTGCGATAATGGTAGAATACCCCAGGGTTCGAATAGTAAGCGCGTGCCCATTATGCAGGCGGTCAATCGGTCAGTAGAGTCCGGTCGGAGATTGCCGGGTCCGCCAGACGAGACGGCGCAGGCGATAAGCAGCTGTATAGCTTATAAAGATTATTTCGTGAATTAACGGAGACCTTCACCCGCTTCCATATTTCCAGCTAAATGAAAATGGCTACATTGTCATCGAGGATTTCCTCACGCCTGAAGAGGTGGACTCCCTGTTCCAGGCGGGCAGAGCTCTGTGCCTGGATGCTCCGCAGAATAACCGGAAGATCTTTAGCACCATCAAGCAGGAAGATGCCCAGGGCAAGGAGCTGTACTTCATGGAGTCGGGCGACAAGGTGCGCTACTTCTTTGAGAAGGGGGCCGTGGGCGAGGAGGGTCAGCTGCTGGTGGATCCCATGATTGCCCTGAACAAAGTCGGCCACGCCCTGCACGTGGAGCATCCCGCCTTCAATGCAATTACTTTTAGTAACCGGGTTCGCGAGATCTGCTGGCAGCTGAACTACAATCGCCCTGCCGTCTGCCAGAGCATGTACATCTACAAGAATCCCGGAGTGGGCGGCGAGGTCACTCCGCACCAGGACTCGTGGTTCCTGCACACCGAGCCCAACTCGGCGGTGGGCTTTTGGATAGCCCTCGAGGACTGCACCCTGCAGAACGGCTGTCTGCAGTTCATCAAGGGATCGCACAAGAGCGGCGTCCACAGGCGCTACCTCCGCAATCCCGACAAGGATGCCAGCGAACTGATGGTCTACGATCGAGCAGCCCCCATCTATCCGCAGTCCAGCTTCACGCCAATGCAAGTCAGCAAGGGTGAGTTCAGAAAAGGAAATATACATGCATAACTTTCCAAGAAGAAGCATTTCAAACTTATATAAACTTTCAGGTTGAATACTTTAATTTAAATTAATATTTATATATTACTTCATTTGACTCGAAGTCTTAATTTATGGATAAATTCGAAATTTCTTTGAGACTAAAGGGTATTTGAGGTATATCTTTCATGTAAAAAATATTTCTTTATGGTGCTTTAACACAATAGTAGATATTTGTTTATCTGTTTTTATCAGCAGAAACTTTTTACGATCTATTCTTGGGCTTATGTTAATAAACATTTGCGGGGTTTCTCTATTAACCCTTGTACCCAAAAAATGGAAACTCAACAGTTGGTTAGTCTTAAAACTATTTATTAGGTCCTACACATCTTGTTTAATATTAAAAGAATTAACTTTTTGTATTTTAGACATATTAGAAATATATAAAATTTAAAATTATTAAATGAATAAACCTCCTTTTTCAGGAACCTGCATCCTCATCCACGGAAATGTGGTGCACAAGAGTGAGCCGAATCGGTCGCAAAAGAGCCGACACGCCTACACTTTCCACGTCATCGAGACTGAGAACAACGTCAAGTATTCTGAGGACAATTGGCTGCAGGCGCCGAAGGATAAGCCCTTCCCCGTCCTCTTCGAGCGCAAGGCCTGACGATCTAATAGGGATCAAGATTCGGTATTTTCGCATATAAGTCACTAGTGAATCTTTAAGTTTCGTTGTACACGCCAAGATGTATGAAGTAATTGTAAATGTAATAAATAAACTTCCTATTGTATTTAAGTATGATTTTAAAACGGGCCTAAACAGGGCGAGAACCCTGCATTTAGCCTAAGCCTTAGACAATATATATAAATCGCACGGACTCACCAGCAATCTTCAAGCTGCTGTAGCCCATCATCCCAATCAAGAGGGTCATATTACACACTCTTAACCTCCCCTAGTTTTAAGAATGTGTGGCACGGTAAAAATGGTTGTCCCTCCTTCCAAATCTCATAAAAATATAAACAATGAAGCCAACGACCGACCTTAAAATAAATTTACTAATCAAATCTAAACGATAACAGAGAGGACAAGAGACAAGCGAAGTGCATGGTGAGAATTGTACAGTGAACACACAATATAAGGGAAGAACATGACTCCCAGTAATTTTTGAGTTATGTTAAAAGGACATCGCCAAAAACAAAGATTTTTGAAAATAAATCAAGCAATATAAAATATGATGGTATTATTCAAATGAAAAAATCCGTAGAGAAATACACCCAATGCAAGGGTGTCCAATCAAAGAGTTTCGACTGTTGTTATAGAATAAAACAAGTAATCCCCCCAGCTACTTTACGTAAACGAGTTTTTCACCATCCAAAATTATCGTTCTCAATTTGATAAAATTATGCGGGTCGCGCGTTGGCGTTACAATCGTGGAGATCGAGAGATAAGTCTATTATTAGTAGGGCACTGGAACTCGACTCGGACACTAGCTAACACAAGTCAGTACGCTGTTAGCTGTCAGTTGCAACGGATCGTATATACATAGAACTTTGTGATCCATTAAAATGTGCACTAACAAGTGGGAATCCGATGAGGAGATCCAGTATTTCCGCGAGTATCTGCGCATTCCAAGTGTTCATCCCGATCCGGACTATAGTAAGTATCTGGAAGATGGGACAAAGAGCGTTATCATGTGCATTGATAATTTCTCAACGAAATTACATATACAAACGGTTGACAAACATTTTAAACTGTTTGCCTTTGTAGATGACTTCTACAACATAATAGAATATAGAATATAATTTGAAAGTATTTTGTTATTACCTCTATAGAACCATGTGTCGAGTTTTTGAGTCGTCAGGCAAAGCTGATTGATCTGCCTCTCAAGGTATTTTATCCAGCGAATAATCAGAATCCCGTGGTGATCTTGACATGGAAAGGTCTCCAACCTGAGTTGCCCAGCGTTCTGCTGAACTCCCACATGGACGTAGTTCCAGTATTTCCCGAAAACTGGACCCATCCACCATTTGGAGCAGATATTGATGAGGAGGGTCGCATTTTTGCTAGAGGAACACAGGATATGAAAAGTGTGGGAATGCAGCATCTTGCAGCTATCAGAGCGTTGAAAAAAAGTGGAGCCAAATTCAAACGAACTATCCACATCTCATTTGTATCAGGTTAGTAGAAAAAGTAAGTTATTAAATTATTATATGATTATAATTAATTTTCATCAGATGAAGAAATGGGTGGTCGTTATGGAATGCGACCCTTTGTGCCCACTGATGACTTTCGTGCCCTTAATGTGGGATTTGCAATGGACGAGGGTTTGGCGTCCCCCAACGAGGCTTTTACTCTCTTTTATGGAGAGCGGGCTGTGTGGCGTAAGTTTCCTAGACTTTAACGATATTGCTATATATTTATAATACTTACTCCTCTGAAAGGTGTGTATTTCAACATCAGTGGATCGGCAGGTCATGGATCCCTTTTGCTGCCGAACACTGCTGGCGAAAAGCTCAACTATATAGTTGGAAAAATGATGGAGTTTCGTAAAACTCAGGTCCAGAGATTACAGAATAATCCTGAGTTGGTCATTGGCGATGTGACGACCATTAATTTGACAAAAGTCAGTGGCGGAGTTCAGAGCAATGTGGTGCCACCTTTGCTGATGGTGGCTTTCGATTGTCGTTTGGCTCTGGATCTTGATATAGTGGAGTTTGAAGCCAATGTAGGTACCCTACTGACCTAAAGTTTTCATTTATAAACCTTTGTACATTTTTAAAGCTACACAAATGGTGTGATGATGTGGGTGGTGGCATCGAGATAACCTACGAACAAAAACAACCTAAGGTTCCGCCCACTGCCATCGATAATAGTAATCCTTTCTGGGTGGCTTTCAAAAAAACCACCGATGAATTGTAAGTATAACTTCTTGCTTAGAAGATGTTCGTTAATCACAAAATCACGATTTATTTTTCAGAAAGCTGTCCATTAATCCAGAAATATTTACCGGAGGAACTGACAGCAGGTACATTCGCGCTGTTGGCATTCCAGCTTTGGGCTTCTCCCCCATGAACAAGACACCCGTACTTCTCCACGATCACGATGAGTTCATTCAGGCGGACATCTATATACGGGGCATTCAGATATTCGAGAAAATTATAAGCAACGTAGCTAATGTCTAGTTAATCCCCATAATCTACTGTGTTCTTTCCTTTGATGCATATAATAACGGTTATGAGATAAAAATAAACTTCTTGAAGAGATATCTTAAACAAACCTTTGCATTCTATCGCTTGTGCTTAAAATGGATTTGCCTTGAGATAATAACAACGTCTAGAGGTAGACGTAGTAAAATATAGAATAAAAAGCTACATTAGCCCAGCTTTTTTAACATTGGATGCAGTAACACCTGAGCTGTAGATAGAAACACAATGGCCGACAAGAAGTGGGATTCCAATAAGGAAATAGGGTATTTTCTCGAATATCTGCGAATTCCAAGTGTTCACCCGAATCCGGACTATGGTGGGTATCAGAGAGATTTTATTTTACTAGTGAATAAAGAGTTCCTTAAATTATATTTATATTAGCGCCCTGCGTGGAGTTTCTAAAGCGTCAGGCTAAGGATTTGGATCTACCTATCAAGGTCTACTATCCATTCGACAAACAGAATCCCGTGGTGGTTCTGACTTGGGAGGGTACTGAAAAGGAATGGCCAAGCATTCTACTAAACTCCCACATGGATGTAGTTCCTGTGTTCCCTGAAAGCTGGACTCATCCACCATTTGGGGCTGAAATCGATGAGGATGGTCGAATTTTCGCCAGAGGATCGCAAGATATGAAGTGTGTGGGAATGCAGTATTTGGCGGCCATCAGGGCTTCAAAGGAAAAGGGATCAAAATTCAAGAGAACCATTCACATCTCCTTCGTGCCAGGTAAATATCCATTAAAGTATCAAAACATTTTAATCGAAACATTATCATTCTAAGATGAGGAATTAGGTGGCCGAAAGGGAATGCTACCCTTTGTTTCCTCACAGGAATTTAAGCTCCTTAACATTGGGTTTTCCTTGGACGAAGGAATTGCATCGCCCACTTCAGAGTTTCCCGTTTTCTATGCCGAACGTACAGTGAAACGTGAGTAAAATACAAATATTTTAGGGATTACGACAAATATAAAGTATTTTCCAGGTACGATTTTTAAAATTAGTGGATCTGCAGGACATGGTTTGCTTTTGATGCCCAATACTGCGGGCGAGAAATTCAGCTATTTAACCAGCAAGTTGATGGAGTTCAGGGCAGGGCAAGTGAAACGCTTAAGGGATAATCCAGAACTGCATATTGGCGATGTGACCACCATTAACTTGACATCGGTGGATGGTGGAGTCCAGAGCAATGTGGTGCCTCCTTTGCTAACCGCCTGCTTTGATATTCGATTGTCGTTGGATACAAAAGTCCTCGAGTTCGAAGCTTATGTGGGTATTTCAATAATTAATTTAACTCAAATTCATTAAAGTTATACATACCTTGCAGTTGGACAAATGGTGCGAAGAGGCTGGTGGCGATATTGAGCTTGACATTAGTAGAAAAGATCACATTCCACCAACTGTCACAGATGATTCGAACCCTTTTTGGGTTGCCTTTAAAAATGCCACTGAAGAATTGTGTGTTTTGTGTAGTATCCTGAAAATAATGTTATTTTATATTGTCTATTTTCCAGGGGTCTTTCGACCAAACTTCAGGTATTCCCTGGCGGCACTGACAGTCGGCATATTCGCAAGGTAGGCATTCCTGCTTTGGGCTTCTCTCCAATGAATAACACTCCAGTTCTTTTGCACGATCATGATGAGTTCATCAATGCAGATACGTACCTAAAAGGTGTGGAGATCTATCAGAAAATCATTGAAAATTTAGCTAATGTTTAATATTCACTATTTGTGAGTTTAAATTGTGTTTTTATGAGAAACAAATATTGTGAAAAGCAATAATATAATGAATGATATGAATTCTTATATATTGAATTTGAACGCATCCCGTTTTCCCGCCGAAAATATTACTCACCATTGTAGTTCGGTTTGTGACACGGCTATAATGCTGTATTCGCCTTAAATTCGCTTTATGGTGAATTATATTCGCATGGTTTGTGTCCTTGATTGAAGTGAACTTAAACATAATATTGTAATGTAAAGCATACTTTTTGGTGCTCCCAAAACACCTTGTATTAAAATATATTTTCTAAGGCATACTCTTAGGCATTACTAACAAACAAAAAATTAAAAAATGCGAACATTTTGCAAAAAATTAATTTTCTTTTAAGTGATGGCGATCGTTAGCATACAAATCAAGCTGCCAAAAGCAGTGCATCTTTTAGCACTGCACCTTGATTTGAACTGCGGTTGAAAAACCGCTAAAAAATTAGTATCTTTAACTTAAATCTGAATTACATTTTCCGACCTAAAAATCAGTGTTTTGGTTGGCATAATGCAACAAAACGACCGAATGAGGAATGTCATACATCGTTGAGCTCGCAGTTTAATTTACAATTCACTGACACTCAAGCCTGGAAATTTTTTATTTTGGCCATTTTTCGCAAAAATAGATGATGCAACACTTAAAAATAAAGCGAAAACTGGTCAAAAAATAAATTTTCCCTTAACTGATAGCAATTGTTAGCATAGGAAGCAAGCTGCCCAAAACAGTCGGTATCTTAGCTCTACGCCTTAATTTGGCGAAACTGCGATTAAGAAACCGCTAAAAAAGTAGTATTTTTGACTAAAATCTAAAATCCATTTTTTCGACCTAAAATATCAATGTTTTGGCTGCCATATTGCAACAAAACGTCGGAATGAGTAGTGTCATAGCTCGTTGAGCTCGTAGTTTAATTTCAAATCCACTGGCATTCAAACCTAGATATTTTTAATTTTTGCAATTTCTCGCAAAAAAAAGGTTATAAAAATGCGAAAATTGGTCAAGAAATACATTTTCCTTTAAGTGATAGCGATTGTTAGCATAAGAATCTAGGCGTTCAAAACACTATGTCTTTTAGCTTTGCGCCTTGATTTGGCGAAACTGCGATTGAAAAACCGCTAAAATATAGTATTTTTGACCTAAAATGTCAGAATGAGGAGTGTCATACCTCGCTTACCCATATAATTGGCCAAAAAAATATGAATTTCCCACACCAGGGTCAGAAAAAAAACTGCTCGCTTTCGGGATCCCAAAATTGGCAGTGTCCCCAGCCATAATTTTGTAGTTGGCCAACTTTTTGCGACTTTTAGTCCGCGGGCCTTTTGTTGGCGGCTGCTGGGGATACTGGCTCTTACTACACGTAATGTTCTCTCATGTTGCAAAACGATTTGTTGGAGCCAAGATTTATGAACTTGTTCCCACTGACAGCCGACAGTGGTTAAGGTAACACACACGGCAATCTGTGCGCCTTTGTCTGTGAGAGTGTGTGTGTGTCTGCGTGAACATGCCGCCTAATTAGAAGATTTTAATTATCTGTTTTCAATCAGCTTCCATTGAGATAATGATAATGCTGCTGTAGTCTTGTTCGGACTTTTGGTTCTCTCTCGGCCCCCGTTTATTTATTTTGTATTTTTTTTGGTACTACCTTTTAAGCCAAAATGCTGTTGACATTTCGCTGGCATCGGCGGCTTTGGACAGGAATCAGAATCGGAAATTCGGCAAGGTGTTGTTGGTATCGCGGCCACGCGCATGCTGCCAATAAGCGCTGTCAAAGTGTCCTAAATCGATTAGAATTGATTTTGAAAGGACCGCTGACAGGCCCAAACGGACCCGCGAGCAATCATCCTCGATACAATGGCGCGGATTACAGTTGTCTGTCGTGTTCTATGGACTTGCCACTCCCAATCCATTCCATTCCAATCCACGACCCAGGTCCCATCCATGGTCCCTGGATCGCAAAATGGGATGGGGGTTCGAAACCCCTATACCCTCCATCTCGGTTGCGTGTTTAAGGCCAAACGGAGAGGCGATGTTGCTGTCATTGACGATTTATGTCAACTGGTCGCGGCACAATATTCAAATTCTTTGCATTCACTCATCACTTGTCGCCGGCGAGCCGCCTGTCCTCGCCGCTCATGAAAGTCAGGGGTGTCCCTCGGGGGGTGCAGTTTGGGGATCAATGTTTACCTAAGCATAAAGCAAGGACTCCTTACTAATACCTTTAAACTCATATTAACCTTATTTACTTTGTAAGATTTCTCCCATCATATGAATTTAGAGTTCTAGGATTTAAATATATATTCAAAAATGTAGTATTTTCTCGACTAAGCTTGAGGATCGTAAACAAATTATTTTTATACCCGTTACTCGTAGAGTAAAAGGGTATACTAGATTCGTCGGAAAGTATGTAACAGGCAGAAGGAAGCGTTTCCGACCCCATAAAGTATATATATTCTTGATCAGGATCACTAGCCGAGTCGATCTAGCCATGTCCGTCTGTCCGTCTGTCCGTCTGTCCGTCTGTCCGTCTGTCCGTCTGTCCGGATGAACGCTGAGATCTCGGAAACTATGAGAGCTAGGCTATTGAGATTTGGCGAGCAGATTCCTGAGCTTCTTACGCAGCGCAAGTTTGTTTCAGTAGAGTGCCACGCCCACTCTAACGCCCACAAACCGCCCAAAACTGTGGCTTCTACAGTTTTGATGCTAGAGTAAAAATTTAAACTGAAATGAATTGTTCTCATCAATACCTATCGATTGACCCAAAAAAAAAGTTTGCCACGCCCACTTTAACGCCCACAAACCGCCCACAAACTTCAAAAAACCGTAAATATGAACGCGGATATCTCGGAAACTATCAAAGATAGAGTATTGGGATTTCAGATTTAGATTCCGTAGCCTTGTACGCAGCGCAGGTTTGTTATGCGAATATGCCACGCCCACTCTAACGCCCACAAACCGCCCAAGCCTGTGGCGCCCACAATTTTTATGCTAGATAACAAATTTTAACTGAAATGTATTGGTCTCGTCAATACCTATCGATTGATCCAAAAAAAATTTGCCACGCCTACCCTAACGCCCACAATGCTTAAATCTGTCTTCCGCCGGTAGGTGGCGCACTTAAATCTCGCTTTGCTGCTTGCATATCTCCATTTCCCTTTGGTCCCTTTAGCTGAGTAACGGGTATCTGATAGTCGAGGTACTCGACTATAGCGTTCTTCCTTGTTTTAAATTATTTTATGTATTATTTACATAATCGCTAATATTTCTTGACGGAGTTTTCGATTAAATATTCACTTAACAGATTTTAACAGCTTTGGAAAATTCAAAAGTGGATTGTTTTTTAAAACCCCTTTAAGAACAACTCTTGTTTCTACGCCCTTGGAGAGCGACGAATGCTTTGAACTTTTTAACCGCTGAGCTGAAAAATAATGGGACACAAAATACCTGAGAGGGTTGCTTAAGACTAAGAGATCAGAATTTATTTTCAAAACAATAAATATCTTCTTAGCAAAATCATAATATTTGTAATGATTAAAACTTAACCACCTTTTATAATTTCGTAACTGATTTATTTGTCTTATTAATACCCATTTAAAACTCTTTAAACCACCCCCTGGGCAGAATTTCCCCCAAGCCAACCAACGCGCGCCTCCACCTAGTTAACTCGCAAATTGAACTCAAAATCAAAATTTATTTAACTCTAATGGATTTGGCAACCTGAGTGGTTGCCCCGCCCCCAAAAAGGGACGCTGGTCGGCCCTTCTTATCGGCATTCTGGCGGATACTGAAGGTTGGCTGGTGGATTCTGGATATCTGGATATCTGGTGGCCGGTTCGCGCGTTTTCGCCACGCCGGTTGCCTTGATTTGACAGGATTCATTGTCTCCGCCACTTCAGTGACTTCAAGCTTACGCGCGTTCGAGTTCGCGTTCCCCGTCTTGGCCTTCTGGAGAAACCTTCCTGAGAACCTGAGAGCCTGAGCTGGATGCGTATTGACAGTTTAAATGCGTCCATCACTTTGGCTGAGGATGAACTCGGGCCGCGGCTGACGCTGACGGAATTCATTTAAATACATTTTGGCCCAAGGGGCCAGACAGGCCCATTCGCATTGTTACCGCCGAGGTTTAGGGCACTGAGAAAATTTTGTATTAAAATATTAAAATTCTGGTTTGGACTTTACTAGTGTGGGGCAACGCCTTTCTGTTAATTTAGTTTTTATATTTTCTATATTTGTATATTTGTTTAAACAATAGATTTTTGGGGGTTCAGTGATAAGGAGTCTAAAAGTATGCAATGATAAAAGGAAAGTCCGCGTTTCGTAAAGAATTTATCGAAGCTTCGAACCAAAAGTATCTTATAGCATACTTTTACACACCTTTATAAGTGATTTTGAGACCCTTAGCTTACTTCTTTTATCTTTTTTCAACTCAATCTAATTTTGAATGTAATTTAAATCAAGTGATCTTAAAATATATAAAATATAACTATTTTGACACTTTTCTTTCTAGCAATCTTAGATAATATATAATCTTTCTACACACTATGAATTCCTATGGAACTTAAAGACTTATCAAAAAATTTTTCCAGTGAAGTGGGCAGTAAATTGGGCCGCGTCAGAGCCAATCGAATGGAATTTATATGCGGCGCATTTTCGTGGCCTTTGATTGACTTGTGTCACTTTGTCTCATTTGTCAGACGAACGCCTTCGACCAGCCGGGATGATGGGATTCCTGGATGGCTGGCTGCTCATCATCCCTCCTCCGATCCTGGCGCTTAAGTGTCAGGTGTCTCACTACGGGCCACTCAATTGAAATGTTCTGGCGGATAATTCGAGGACGAGGGCCCAGTTCTTTGTGGCAACTAAATGACACGAGGCTGCATTCAAATGCCCATCAAGTTGTTACACAGTCGAGCGGGCAGCGCGTATCCTTTTGGGCAATATCCTGCCGCAAAAGCCCAACTCTCGAACATGGGATTTATGACAGCTGAATGGAGGGGGTGGTAACACAAACATACATAAGGATGGGCCAACGGAAATGTCCTGCCTGCTAACCGGAGATATGTTTCATATCCGCAACACGCTGGCCAACTAACGTGCTAGAGAGACTTCCACATTCGCACTCGGATTACCATTGCCATGTCCTCCATTCACTCTCGAATTGAATGCCCGTGACAGCCAAGATTTGTTTGTTTGCCCACATTCAGACGGGCTAGTCCTGGTCGTCCTAACCCAAAAGGGTTCCACACATCTAGATAATAATACCACACGTCTGATTGAAGCGGGCCTCCATTGGCATGTCCTTCAATTCGCCTGACAGCCGCAAACTTTTATCCCTCTTGGATCCTCAGATCGCCTGGCTTTGTATCTGGTTCCATTGATACCCCTGATTCTACTGATGCCGTTCCTCCTCCTCCTGCCGCTGTTAACATGGCCATTAATAATTGTTGGCCGAAGAAGCGTTGGCCAACTAAAGTGTTCAAAGACCTTGCCGCCTTTGCCCGCCGGGCCAAGTGCAATTATTAACCGAAATGCTGCAATTGTAGCCGCTGGCAGAGATCACATTGTCCCGCTGGATCATTCACAGGTGATTCAAGGGAAAAAATTCACAAGATAGGATCAGGTTTGCAGAGATTTCAGTCAATTTAAAATATGTTAAAAATGCAATTTTAGTTTAAAAAGTTGAAGCAACAACTTTTTGAAAATCTAGTTACAATTTTATTGTACATCCATAAAATATTGGTTATAAATTCCTATTCATCATAATCATTCACAATTGAAAATCATAATATAAGGTAAAATATAAGATATCCCAAAAAATCTGTTTGTCATAAATAGAAGAGTACAAAATGTAAGTTAAAAACTGGAAAAACCCTGATATAAAAAAAGGAATTTTTTAAATATTTCACAAACAATATGATAATCATATAGAACTAAACAGTTTTCTGAATTTAGTTGATTTAATTCGTTTCCTTAATACCTTAAATCAAATAGTATGTTGCATTTTTTAAAATAATAAAATTTAATTTTGTGAAAAGTCCTTGTTCCTTACAGATTTTTTTCCTGAGATTATTGCTTATTTCCTGCCGCAGTTAACTTCAAGTTGCCCACATAAATATCAGATGAATGAATTAACATATCAAGATCGGCCGAACCCATCCGCGTAGCCCCGAAAATGCCTCGTTTCATGTTGCAGCCTTGATTTAGATAATGCAAAACGCCTGACCGCCAGTCGTCGCCGACTACTTGTTGCAATTATGATTGCGCCAGAAGTTTTGGTGGCCAGCTGCCTCTTGGAGTCGCCGATCTCGGAACGCCCAGAGGTGTAGCCAGCTCGATGGCAAATTGAAAGCCAAATGCAACTGGCAAAGACGCCCATGCGATTGTTGCAAGTTGCAAAATGCACAGAAAGAACATTGTTAATTATGGGATTTCAAAACATTTAAGCCATAGAATTTACAAGATACTTTTTACACATTCATCTCTCTCACACTCTTTTGGAACTACAATTTTGAACCTAATGTATTGATATAAGATCATTTTAAACACAAAATACAAACAGAATGTTTTTTAAATTAAATAATGGATAAGGAATACTAGGTATTTGTATAAACAAAGTATCCTGTCATGGAAATTTAATAATTAATTATTACTTTTATCTAAAATTTCTCAAAATTAAATTTAAATAAATAAAAAATTGAACGTAGGGATGATGATTTAACTCTGAAGATAGAATGGTAATTTTCCTATTATTTCAGATTAATTATTTTAAACATTTTTTGATAACCGAATCCAAATTTTTAATTTGTTTTTTTTCTGTGTGCAGAACTGGGAGCATGGTATTTGCCACAATTGCCTGGCACTTTGTAACTGTCGGCGACTATTAAGCGACTCATTTTTCGCCATGGTTCTCTATGTGGGCAAATGCCCCACTGGCTACCGATTGGGATTCAGATGCGGATTCGGATGCAGCCAGAGATGCAGATACAGCTGCGGCAGCTGTGAGCCCGTGAGCCGAGGAAAAAGGTTGCGTAATTTGGTCAAGAGCGGCGGAGTTTTTGATTTCCTTCAAATTGGCAAGCGTCGCACAATCAGGCGGTCAGAAAATGCAGAAAAAGCTGAGAGGCCAGGCGATCGGATGGCCCCTCTTCATCGGCCAATGGCCCCTTGAATTGAATTCAAATTTCAATGCAATTTTGCATATCCAAGCGCATTATAGCCGCTTGCCAACTTACTTCCCAGCGAGCAAAAGCCTCATTCTCGTTTTTAGCCCCGGCATCAGCACAAAGCCTATTGAACTGTGGGCCATTTCGGCTTTTGATGTGCCGCCAGTCTTAGCCTTTAGCCAGCTTTTCGGCCTCAGTCGGCCGCCTTTGTGTCCTGATGCCCACCATTTTGCCAACTTGCCGCTCAATCTCAACTGCAACTGAATTACGCAGAATGGATCTGCAAAGGAGAGGGGGCATCAGTGCACTGTGGGAAAATGTTTGTAAGAAATAATGTTTATGTCCTTTTAAAAATCTTAAAAATATCCCAAAGTCAGCTACATAAAAAAATGCATCATATGTACTAATATGACTAATAAACTAAAATCATACAGCAATAATAGATAATATTGAAACCTTCACATCCCTTGAAGTCCCAAGTCCTAAGAAATAAAATATTCCTTATTTAAAATAAGAAGAAATATTTCATACAATTTTCTACATAGGGGTGCCCCATAGATCATTGCTTTCTAAAAGTAGCCAGTGATCGAAATATTATAAATCTGTTGTTGCCTACTTTTAGCCACATATACAAATGATTTAAAAATTGTAGGGATTTTTGGGATTTTTTTACTTTGATCTTATATAATATAAGGAAAATGATTTGTTGAAATTAAAAAAGCCCTATATAAGCATTTAAAATATGTGCCCGAAAAACCATTAATCACATTACAAGAAAATATCTTCAATATTATTATTTTAAAATGGTTTTAGTTATAATTTTTCAAATCGTCTCACAGACCTTAGCATTATTTTGCAGTGCTCCTGAGAAGGTGGATGCAACTAAGCTGCTCACCAAGATGGACTGAACGTCAGGGGCACTGCGACATCAGCCTGGGATTGGGAAGTTTGGAATTGCGGATTGGGGAGCTGTTCGTTCGGCTTTTTTATTCGTGGAATCAGAATATTGACATTTTTTCAACGGCGACAACAACAGCACAGCGAACATTTGCTACATTTCGCTGGCTCCCAGTGTTCGGATCGGTTCTTGGCCAGAACAGAGCGAGAACAATGGCCAAGATGTGCCAGAGTGGGCAGGCATCATGTGGCGACGACAATCGCATCAGCATCCAGCCTCCAGACTCCATTCGGAGGTCTCCCAGCTCCAAAATCACATCCCCATCCCCATCCCCATCCCTAGTCCCAGGATCTGATCGGGTAGCATTATTGCATCGGGGCACTTGGGCTTTGGTTCCGCTTTCGGCCTCGTTTAATGCCGCCAATTGAGGGAAGTTTTTCAGCCGCAATTGGGGGAGCGACAGAGATGGAACTGGCAAGATCTGTGTTCCTCCTGCTCCTGAAAGTGTCCCCATCAGGTGTGTGGGTCTGTGTTCTGGGCAGCAATGTGGGTAGGGCTAGGGAGACTTGGGGAATGAGCTATTTTTAATGGTTTTTATCAAGAAACTCGCATATTTTGATTAAAATTAGATGTTTTACAATCGTTTTCGGAATACTATAATATGGATTGCTCGAATAATAAAAACATAGATACCTTATATTTTTATATACCATACGTTATATTTCTAAGCATACAAGTTAGGATCAGATTACGCAAGAATAGAAAAAATTTTAATTTCAATTAAATAAATCTTTAAGAATTCATATATTTTAAAAATAAAAACTTATTACGAAAAGCCATTTTTTAAAATATTTTCTCATCTTCAATTAGCCGTTTATTTATATTTCTTGGAACCATTTAAAAAATATTCATTGTGAAAACACTTTAAGTTTTGAACAGAAATAATTTATTTTATATTTCTGAGTAATTAACTTTGGACAAATAATATTGTTTAATATATTTTATTTTTCAAAGCTGTCAAGTTATCAATAAATATATCGTTTGCAAATACCTAAATAAATTCAGATTTGTTAAGTTAAGAGATGTTTTTATTATTATTATTTATATACAATTGTTAAAGCTGTCTTTATAGAAATAAATATTTTGCAAATACGTAAATAATCTTTAAGTATTGTTTATTTTATTTATGGACTTACAGATTTTATTGTGGTGATGAAAAAGCCTGTTGAACTACCTATTTTATAATCAAATTTGTCATACCAGGACTAGGATAGTATCCTCGTCTATTTAAGATAACTGAGATATATGCATCCTCACTGGATTGTAGGGTGCATCCAGCAATTGCCGACAAAAGTACAGGGGGCACTCTTCGGGCGAGGGAACTTTGGGCATCATCGGCAGCCATCTATGAGTGTCCCTCGCTTCGATCCCCAACCGCGGTGGCTACCAGGATGCGATGGACTGGATGCCGGGCTGCTGCTGCTGGTCAATGGAGTCATGTCCATGTTATAAGCACTTAATCTGATCGGCCCTCGACTGCCGAAGCCTTTGTTTCTCCGCCCGGCGATCATCCTCTTTTTTGCTTGTTTTTTTTCGTTTTTGAATCTTGTTTATTTTTTTTATTTTCCTTCAGCTGAAATCGCGGCTAAATAATTTGGCGACTTTTGGCCTGGAAATCAGACTAATTTGTTGCTGGCCATTGGCCAACATCAATTAAAAGCATTTGACTGAAAGCCTTCAAGCCAGCGAACCGAACCCTACTCAAGATGTCTATCTGTCTAGGGAGTTTCCTTGGGGATCTGCGACTGGAAACAGGGATACGATGTGTGCAGGATGTTGAGGAAGTCGTAAATCCACTAACAGTTTTGACTCTCCCCTCCCCCACCCACTTTCCCCCGTTTTATTAGTATTAATTTGTGTCTGGTTTGCTGTGTTCTCTATCTTTTTTCTCATTGCTTTAGTTCTATATACAAACTGCGGTAGGTTAATGGCTGACTCAAGTGGCCAGGAAAATGCTTTCACTTTTGGATTGTGCTACGGATTTGGCCGACGATTTGGATACGGATTTGGACCACACACACACTTGCCCAGCCACACAGGCTATCAAAATATTTAGAGAAAGGCGGGAGAAAGAAAGAGAGATTGTCAGGGTCGCAGGCCATAGTGAAAGCGGTAGTCAAATTTTTATGGACTTGCCCAGCAGGAGCTAACTAATCCGAGGTCGCTGCTCGAGATGCTCAAGATGCTCGGTCCTAAAGATGCTCGAGGTACTCAGATACTCCGATACTACGATCCTCAAAAGATATAGCCTCACAATTGACTTTGCGGCAGGGGCACAAAGGCAAATCCGCTGCGACAACTGCGACATCGACAATGACAGACGTCTTGCGGGCCTTTAGCGCATTATTTCACTCTCCGCTCCGGCGTTTTGCATTTGCATACGGCTAAAACCAAGAGGAAATACAAAAGCCAAAAGGCAAAAAGGCGAAAAGCCGATGCCGCTTGGCCATTTCGTCATGCTTGATTGTTGAGTGCCTCCTTTTATGAGCTGATCTCTGGCCAGGCCCGGCTCCTGAAATTCGTAGAAAACGCCACAAGACACACATTGTATCGCCGCACAGTGGTTGCGAAAATCTGAAACCAAATCCAGATCAGGTCAGCTGGGGGTGTTATTGGCCGATTACGAAAGGTGCCATCGGGGAACAAAATATTGAGATGTGGCAGCTGAAAGTGCGAATTTGCATGGTGATCTTGTGAAAATCCCTTGCGGTTAGGTTACTTCTTACATTTTACAGACCATTTCTAAGACCGGATTGGAATTTGCTAAATACAGTTCAATCTGAAAATTCCCTAAAAATAAAGTAACCTCTTTCCTGTAATTTCAATTTATTTTGGCGTTTATTGGCATTATTTGACAAATATTTTTAAAATATCTTAAGAATATATTTTAATTTATCCTATTTATTTATAATGGGAAAGAACTTTATAATCGACGAATATAAAACTGAAAGACAAAATGTTTTTAAAAAGATTTCAGCTTTATATTTCAAACTTAAAATGATTTATTTTTATTTTAATGATAGCTTAAAATATCTTCTTAAATGTAAAATTATTATAACATTAAATAAAAGAAAATTAATTTTTAATTATGATCTGTGGAATTATTATGATTACTATATGATAAGACTTCTAATTTTTTGGCTTAACATTTTTCATCAAATAAATGCAAGTATCTCTCTTAACGTAGCTTCAATATTACTAGCAATTTCTTAATAATTATTTTAAAATTCAAACCACTGTATCTGCTTAGGTCCTACTAAATTCTCCCCCCTATCTTCATCATCCAATTGCCCAAATAAGGTGCAACAATTGCAGCGGCAGTAGCTGCTGTTGCCACCGTTGCAAGTTGCAAGTTGCAACTGCAGCAGCAACAGAAATTGCAACTGAAGCTGCAGCGGAGACTGCCTTGCCGGCAAGTCTTTTGTTTTTGATGAATGATTGCAATTTATTTGTATTGTTGCATTGCTGGCATTCATCGCCAATTGCATTTTTGATTATGTGAACTTATTTCCGCCGACCCGATGGCATCAAAAGGCGTTTTGCCGACAATGCAAAACACACTCACTTCCCTTTTTTTCTGCCCCCAAATCGATACATATATTTTTCAGTATCTCGATTTTCTTCGATTCGGTTCGATTTGGCGATTGGATTGCCCCGATGTTTGTTTATTTATTTACATTTGAAAGTCCGCCAAGCTTCTTGCTCATGTTGTTTTTAAGTGGTGGCGCCAATGGCCAAATCGAATGGAATGGGATTCTGAATCAGAATCAGATTCAGATTCTTATTCCGAATCAGATCGCAGGGTCTGTGCACTGAATGCATGGCGCAAACGCTTTGTTTAAACATAAATTTTTCATTTTTTTAAATCAATAAAGCTGAAAGCGCCAGAGCCAAAGCCAAACAACGCCACGAGACCCGGGAGAAATATATTTATACCACACCAAAACACCCTCCCCCGACTGGCTGTGTATTTGGGTTTCTAATTGAGCTTGACTGGAATTAAATAAATAAACAAAACCGAACCGATCCATTCCTGCATATCGATGCGATGCTCGTCATCATCGCTTCTCGTTTGGTGGCCATCATCATCTTGATTTTTGGTCTTGTGGCAAACATAAACACCGAAATGCTACAAATTAGCCAGAGGGAAGAACACAGCATTCAACATCCAGAGAAAAACAATCCGCAGCCCTTCGAACATGATGGATTTGCTGATCAACTGATGAGATGACTACCTCTTCGTCTGGCAGTCCAAAAATGTTTAATGCCACGCCATATATCTTCCGAAGAGTTGGGTTTCGCGGGCTGTTTAGTTTATGGTTGTCAATGGGCGATTTGTCATGGGGCCAACTATAAATTGGCTGAAAACGATTAGGAAACGAGGGTATAATGATTAAGATCTAATGCTGTCGAAGAAAAGAGCCAAGCAACCACATAAGTAGTGATTGTTTATTAATTTATTCAATTTGACAGTTGTTTACATTTCAAAAATATTTTAAACCAGTTTACTCCAATTCTTTGTCATTTTTAAAAGGTTTAAAATCTAAAGTAAATTCGAGTCAAATTCATAAAAAATCTTATATAAATAAATAGGTATTCGTAAAATACTGCCTATAAACAACTTGTATCAGATCGCAAGTACTCATTTTAATATGTAAATTGATGATAAATTAAATAAATAGTAAAATTTTTCTTAAGTTCACTATTAAAAATTGTAGACAAATTATAATATTCATTAATGTTAATTTAAGTTTATCATTCAACCATGACGTATATACATACATCGCTTTTTTAATCAGTTTGGCTTGTTACAAAATGTATTTTGACATGGCATTTGATTTTAAAAATGCAAAAAATGGACCTAATAAATTAATGAATGATAAACAACGCCTTAGAAATAATATAAAAATGATATAAAGTTTAAGAATTGGCCTTATCAGTCTTTTGAAAAAATGTTTTAACTCAAAATAAGCTCGTAAATTAAATTGAAAAAGATGTACTTCCCCTCAGATAACATAATCAATATGCACTTGATATATAATTCATGTCTTTACGATTTGAGCTCCCTTCTAAAGTCTGTAATTTCATAGATATGACCACTTTTCGATGCCAAAGCCTCTTCATTCCCACTCATGGCCACTCGAAGTACAACCAACTCTTTTTTGACAGCAATTAACTGTCAGCTGTGCACTTGATACCACAGAACATGAACGAAAAATTCCACTCGGATCTCTGGGATCGAAATGCCATAATCATAGCGTAACGTTTATATGAGCAATTTATCAATTTTTCAGCGCCAGGGCATTTATCAGATAATTGCTGTTTGCACACAACACACAACAAAACCGCAAAATCATCAGTTGAGTTTCGGTTACTTGGGGCCACGAAATGGCAATAACAATGAGACCAGGCCGGTTAATTGGCCCAGAGAGCGGCTAACTGACAGCTAAATTGCCATATCGCATTGCAATTGGCTGCAGGGGGGTTTTCGGATATGGTTAGGTTAGGTAAACCCAGTAAACCCCTTTCGCTCCCTTTCCACTTGGCCCACAACTGTCAAAGTTGATTCAAATCGCCTCAAAAGTCGGTGTATTTGATTTGATTTAATTCGATTTGTGGCCCATACTGATCTGCACTTGTTGCTCGAGCTGTTTTTTATTGTTAATTTTAAGTTCAGTTAAAGTTTTTCTTATTTTTCAATACAAAATGGCCACGCCTCTTCAAAGCAGCAACAGCCAATGGCAGCCATCGCCATATTTGAAAGGAGACGGCTATATGTACGGGGTGAGAAAGAGAGGCAGCATAGCCACCACCAAATGCAGTGGGTGTTCGTATATTCGTGTTTTTTCCTCCTTTTCTTTCCATTTTTCTCTAGTGGTAATCACTGGGGTACAGCCAACGGCCGCTTGGGGGCGCCACTCTTCAATTAACCCTGGGAAATGAATAGAAATTTATATATGTATCTAAAAGGTAAGCCACGTGGGTGTAGATTACGAGTATTACGGGGGAGGGGCCAGAGCAGCAAAAAAAAGAAATGCCTTGGCGAAAATATTTAAGTGCTGTCAATCAAAAGCGTTGACAAGTGGCCTCCCCCTTTCTCCATCCCCTCCCCCAACAATTTTTCCACCAACTGAAATTGCAGCCTGTTACGTGGGGCATTTTAAAATTAACTACTTGAGATGTGTTTTGAGCGATAAGAGCGCTTACACGAATGCTTACCAGCCCGATGATTAATTACCAGACCAGCAGCAGCAAAAAAAAAATGGGGAAAAAAAATAAACAACTCTGCGGGGCCAAAGAATATGGCAGGCAGCTGGCTTTTTGCCTTTGTTTTCCTCTGCGAGACCCGTCTAAATTAACTTGCTAGCCAAAACAGCGAAAAAGCCGCGAGTGCAGTGCAATGCAGCAAATGTCTGTGGCAACATGACGACAACGTTAAGGGCCCACCGATGACCGTCTGAGAACTGAGAACTGAAAACTCAAGGGGGGTTTTCCTCTTCTTGAGGGCGAGGCGGGGGCCTCGAAACATGCAAAAAATGTTACGCCATTTAGCAGAGGGCCTTTAAGCCGTAACTACCCCGAAAAAATAGGGTCAACACTTGCCGTTCAAGTCGCTAAGTTGACGCCTACGGGGACGGAATAAGAGCTGGGGAAATAGGGCTACTTAAACCAAATCATATCAAACAAAGTATCAGAAATCAAGTGACTTAATAACAAATATGGTAACAACTTAGGGGAATATTATTATCTCTTTTTCCCTCATTGATTTTTAATTTAAATAAGGGTTCATTAACTTCACTCCCTATTTGCTTATTTAATGAATCTTCAATATATATATCAATTATTGTATTTATTAAGTTAGAACAATACTAATTTAGCTATCGATGTAACAAAATAATATAGGTACATTGAAAAGGTTTTCTAGCTGATTCGGTTTTCTTTTTGTAAGTATTACTGAATTTTTATCTATTATTGTACAATTTTATAAAATATTTATAGTTTAAAAATATTTTAAAATCTACATAAAAATTAATCTACAAAGTAATTAAACATTAAACTTTAAAATAAATAAATATAATGTTGAAAGCTTAAAAGTAATATGAAATAAGTCAAAAAATCATGAAAATGATCTATGGATTTTCCTATTATATTCAATATATCTAATAATTAAAGTAGTAGCTTCTTTCACAAAATTATAAATATAACTATATGATCTACTACACATTTCCATTGCCTCTAAAACTTTTTAAACTTAGATCTTAACCGATCCGCTCCTGTGGCCAAGACTTGTGGCCATTGTTGCGTGGCGAAGGCTCATTGGCCCAAGTCGAAGCCCAGGCCCAAAACCAAGCCCAGCTATATGGCTATATATTGTGGACCTCTGTAGAGGGGGTGTTTCGAGAGGGGGTCTGGGGGCTCCGTCACCCCACTGGCATAACTCAAAAGAGCGCGCACACCGTTAGCTGCGAAAATTGCATTTGCATATGGGTGCAAACAAAGCATAGACAGACGAATAGTAAATGTGGCACAAAAACTGGAGTCGAGTGGGTTCGGGGGGTGGGGAGTACTGTACTACAGTACTACTGGGTTGTACTCTACTGCACCCAGTTTACAGCAATCGGCAGTTCGGTAGTGCCGTAATGGTAATGGTAATGGAGGACTCTCCTCAATGGCGGCGGTATAGCCGGGGCCTAATGGCACTGGTAGCTTGCATGCATGCATATAGGAAATGCAAGATTGCAATCTGGCCGAAAAAAAAGGGGGATATCGGGGGAAATGCAATGGGTGAACGGAGAATGGAACGACACAATGGCCGGCGGAAGTGATAAATTAAAATTATTTTTCGCAAGATTTTCCCCCAATCAAAAAGCAAACGTTTTTGCCTTCGTTTCGCGATGGCTGCAAAAGCAAAATGTATTCAAGACGCTTTGATTTGATAACAGAATGAAATGCCAGTGCTGGATTTCTAGGGTTTCTTCTTCGGGTTTTTCTTCAGTTTCTTGCGTGTGTTGCATGCAACATTTCTGAAATATTTTTATGCACTGTCGCACAGACATGCCGGCTTGACCAATGGAACATTGTTTTCCTTTTTGTTTTTCCACCCGATTTACCCCCTTCCGTTTTTTGTTTGTTTTGAGCGTAGTGTAGAAACTTTACGCTGAAATTTCGGAATTTGAAAATTTGTTGTACTGGAAACAGAGTACGCAAATTTTGCGAAACAATGCGAATCATCTGGAGATATCGGCTAGATAACACTAGTCGGGAAATTGCGATGGGGGATTTCCTTTAATTTGAATTAATTACATAGAAGTTTTAGGAAAATAGTAGGATAGGCTATACAAGGGAAATAAAGATAAAATATTATTGAGATTCTAAATAATAATAAAAGTTAATAAGAATATTTTAATGGGAAAAATAACAATTAAAATGCTGAAGCTTAAAATATATTTAATTGCGTCTTATAATAAGTGTTGTTTCTTGGCTTTACCTTAGCTAGACAGATAACTTTGCTTGCTATCTACACACAGATATCAGAAATAACATTTGGTCAATAATAATAATAAATATTAAAGTCTACATTAGATGATAAATCGTTCTAAAAAGTGTCATGTTGTATACTTTTATATACCTTGAGACCATTTTTGTTAAGGTTTTGTGAAGCTAAGCTGACTGTAATGCATTTTTATTGTATTTATATATTTTATAAAAGACTTCAGACAAGAATCTTGGCTCAGAAGCAAGACATTTAGAAAAAAGATTGTTTGATCTATCTCACATAGCCCAAAAAACCCTTTGATTGCATCTTTAGAAACTATTAGTGTTTAGTTATATTTTTAAATGCTTAAAAAGAAATTCCACCGAACCATCATTTCTTGCGATCGAGTTTATTGCATACATCGAAGAGGTGCCCTAAGTCCACACTTATCCGAAATAATGCCACACTTGATCCGCAATTGAACTTGAATTAGCTGCAGCTACATCAGATCGAATGACTGTCAAGCTCCACCCACGCAGTATTTATTTTTTCCAGAACCCCTATACCATTACCATCGCCAGTGCCTTGGGCATTGGGTCAGCAATCCCGGGGAAGAAGAACTCGGGGATCCAAGAGCTGGGTGAATATATTTCATTCCAGGTGATGACCCGTTGCCGAGTGTCGCCTAATCGGAGTTTATGCTCGCCTGCAGCTCGCTGGCCAGTCGACTTACAGACCACAGATTCCCAAAGATTCCTTGGGATTCCTGCACTTTCGGATGCGGTTCCTTCTGCGCAGGCGTGCCAGGCTACATAAATCCATCGATTTAAGTGCCGCTTGCAGGAGATTTCACAGCCACTGGATGGTCAGTCCGAAAGGGGGCTCACAGCCAGGGGCGGGGGCTGAAAAGGGGTAGCCTCGGTTGGCGCATGAATTTATGGCACAGCGTCACATAACTTTGCTGCCGCGCGTAACAAATTGCCAAGGAAGTAACGAGATTTAGTGGAAATTGTTTAATTGTGAATGCAGATGCAGTCGCTGGTTTGCCGGCTTGCCGGGGAGGGGCTCGTATCCGAGGGATACTTGTTGCATATATATAGATATACATATACACTTGGCGACCCTTTCTGGCCAGGCTCGAAAACGCGGCATAAATTAGGCTTAAGTCTAGCAAATTTATGCCTTATGAGTGTCGCCTTGCGTCGCTCGAAATGAAGTTGTTAGCCGGGCCAACATCATTCCATTTCCATCGTCCACTGGATAGCGTTTTATAGAGGGGGATGGGCGGGGGGGGCGGCACGTAATATACGATTTTATTTTTCTTTAATTTTTATGACCAACCGTTTGTCAAGCGCAACGTAGGTGGCTTGTAAATTGAACACACAGCGACATGTCGAAAGTTTTTTTCCCCTCCATGAAATTTTTCTTCCCATATTTTTTTGCCGCATTTATGGTTTTAGTCGCCGCGATCCGTTTTCTTTATTAATTACAACGAATTTTCCGTGTGGGCCGGCACTGGGTGCGCACATTGACATAAATTGCGTGTCGCTTGTCCAATTTTTGCTTGTCGCACAGCTGCATAGTTTCCAGGCCAATCGAAGGGGGATCAAATGGGTACACATCCCCCCCTCTGTTTGTGGGCCAAGGGGGTCGCCCAAGGGGAGGATCAGCGGGACAAGGGCAATCTTACAAATGTTGGCCAGCTCATTTGCTTCAATTCCATTATCGCCTTAATTTTTTATCGCATCAAAGGCGCAGGGAGGGATGAGCAAAGAAGCAGTGTCTGCGATGCACTGGGCAAAATATTTGGGTCCTTCTAAAATTTGGCTACACATTTATGGTAATTTATGGTAACCACAAAGTAAATATTTTCTGTGTCCCATTTTTTAAATAGTATTTTTATGTATAGCTTTAAAAGTAAAACTATAAATACAATCTATAATAAGAAGGTATCTGTAATTCAAGGTATGATATAATATTTATAAAATATCTGTTAAGGAACTCTTATAAAAGTCTTTTAAGCAATTTTCTTTGAAATCTGTTTTAATAAATTCTTTAAATGCAAATTATTAATTTTAAAGCACTTGTTTCTCTAAAACCAATGCTTATCACTTTAAACCACAAACCAAAAATAGGAACTGATAAAAAAACCAATGATGAAAATTTAACAAAATTATAATTATCTTTTTTTGGGATTTTAAGTTCTAACATGTCAAGGATTTCTGGAATCTAAAAGCTCACTCCTTATTAAAGCACACATTTCTCCGAGTGTTCCTGCACCTTTTGGGAGCATCCCGAGCTGGCCACATCAAAGGATGCTCGGCACAGTCGGCGGCCCCCAAATGGAGGCCGGGCACTCGGATCGCATCCATCCCATGCGGCGCGGGCAGCAGTCAGTCATACCCGTAAGATACAAACACGCAATCCCGCGGCTCCAATCGTTCAGTTCGTTTCGGTTCAGTTCCGTCCACCGCCCCGCCGACCATCTTTTGTATAAATGGCAATGGAGCAACAGCATGACGTTGTGCAGCCTTAAATTATCATATGCCCCAGCAGTCGCCGTCCGTCTGTCCGTCGGTCGGTCCGTCCAACAACAATCAGTCGCCATGCCCCTTGATCCCCCATCCCAATCCCCATCCCCCATCTCACATCCAATCCCCATTTTCATTCCAGCTCCGAGGCTTTGGAGGCTTTGGAGGCTCTCTCAAAATCGCGCATCCTGCTGTGAACCGCATTTACGTTCGATTTTTAATTTGAATAGTGCGTCCCCCGATCCCTGGGATATCCCCTGCTCTTCGGCCTTTTTTCCTTTTTTAATTGTGCGCAAAAAACCAACTTAAATAATATTTATGCATATGCGCTTTTCGATTTAAATAAGTTTCTTTTATTCCGCGCCCCACCTTATAGAGTTGATTGGCCGTACCAGTCGAATGGATCTGATGGGATCGGATCAGTTGGAAGGGAGTTGGGTAAGCCCTTTGGGGTTTCGCTTGAGAAACTGTTGGATGGGCTTTGAAAACAAATGATTCTAATACTCTTGATAAATCTACATTAAGTAGCCTTAAAGTTCTATAAGTTCAAAACTTCTAAAAACGATGTCACATGCCCAAAACAAAGGGTATTGTATTAAGATTCTTGTAGATTAAAATTCTAGGTTTAAAATTCTATTTAATTTTTCCAAGAATTAAGTAAGTAAGTTTAATATAAGGCCTAGATTACAAAAATCCTAAAACTAAAAGTTTGTTTTGTATCACTGCTTAAATTCAAATTTCCAAACCACTCAACTTACTTTCCGCTCCATTTATCTGTTTATGTATCTAAAATTCTCAAAGCAATTTCTCTTTAGCCATTCCCATTTCTCTGCTCTATTTCCAAAGTGGCTATCCCATAGATACCAAGTAACAAGCTCCTTATCAATAAGCATCCATCAATCGCAAGTTATCGCTGAGCAAAGCGCCACTCCTGCCAATAAAGTGCACAAAGTGACTCGAAATGACTCAAAGTCTTGCTCCTCAATAGTAGACCAAACTACCAGAAGAATGATGATAATGAGCCACAATCTTTCTGCTGCCGAGGAATTAACATAAATAAAAGAAAAAAACGAAACGAAAAGTCTTGCGTTTTGTATTGTGTTTCTTTTTTTTTTTTGTTTTTATCAAATTTGAAAATATCAACATAAACATGAAATAAATGTGTCCGTTGATAGTCTTATACACGATTCAGATGCGTATCTGAAGAGTCCACACCAAGAAAAAAAAAATAAAGGGGTCGACGATGGGTCAAGCCAAATGCGATCAGACTTGGGCTGCCTTTTCGAATTTCGTTTTTTTTTTTGGGGGCCGCCACATTAAAATACTCAATGTGTAAGGTCTTAAATTTAAAACTGAAATCTGAAAGCCATAAGCCATTCAATACCACATTCATAGTTTGTTCTCGCTGGCGGGCTCTTGATTTGATTTGCATCTAAATCAGATACTGCCGTGCAATGGCCCAATCTGCTTTTCGGCCCCATCATAACTCTTCGATCGCGCCGAGTTCGGCTTTTCCTCGCCCAGAATTTTAATACCCATTTCCCTGGTTTTGATTTTCGGATTGGTTCTGTTTCTGTTTTCGTTTTAAGTGTTGGCTGTCGATGACTTTTGATTGCCCCTGGCCAGGAGGTCATTTATATTTCAAGCATATACCCAAGGATAAGTTATGGGTTCCCCCGGCTACCGACAACCACCCACTACTCACTACTCACTCCCTGCCTTCCGAAGACAACATCTGTTGGCCCTGAAAATTTGGATAATGCATTTCTCGATTGGACATTGGGCTTATCGGGCCGGGAATGTCGGCATTCCGTGGCAATCGGACAACCTGCTGCTGTTCTTGGCTGTTTTTCGGCAATTCTTTAACGTTCCCCGCTGTCTTTTGGGTGACATACACATGGCCATTGGCCAGCACAAAAATTGCGCAACGGGCAGGCACACTGATAAAAAAAGGAATGATAGTATAAGACTTAAGATATATTCAGAAATTTGATACCGCCAGTGAATGGAGGTCTTAATGCTATATTAAAATCTGTAAAAACGTGTATCAAATAATTTTTACAATATGAAAAATAAAATCTCTTTTGAAAATTCAAGAAAGTAGTGAGCTTTTGCTGTGCTTTATGATAGTGAAAAATGTATATTGCGCAAAACTGAAAGTTATATGATCTAGCGATAGATCATTTTCTTTAAACTGCATTCATAACAATCTACAAATATTGTGTTGTGTATCATTCATATATATTAACGATAAAATAAAAAAAATTTATTTTACCATACCAATGAATTGATTTCTATAAAACATTGTAAAATATTGGAAATATCATTCTTAAGATCGGTTGATATAGGAAATTTCTAATGTCTTAAATCCTATGTTAGTTCATTACAATCAAAATATTTTATTTTTATCTTACCATCCCAATAATGGCTTGTAAATTTCTTATGTCTTGTATGATATGATATGATAGTAAATTAAAATTAAAATTTGTAAGGTACAGTTAAAAGTATTGTTTCCAGTGGACAAGAGCGTCAATGTGACGGAAACGTGGCCGTGTCTCCGCGATGGGACATTTGGCAGCATGTTTTCGGCGCACTTGAGAGATTAAAGCGATTAACATTTGTTCCCTGTCCGCAGTTCTCATTCCCCCGTCCACTGTCCCATGTCCACTATCCAATGTCCACTGTCCGTCCGTCCGTCTGTCCCTGTGTCCACTGTGTCCACTGTGCGACCTGCAGGTCGTTGCGCATGCGCCTTTTCCTCTTCCTGAGGTTTCACCTGAGACATTGCCATTGCCTCCTACCGAAGTCGCTCGAATTCTGTGGAAGCGCGCGCATAAATCACACGACCTGACACTTGTCCAGAAAGTTGTCAGTTTATGGCCCCCTGCACCTGTGGTCGCCGGTTCGTTTGGGTTAAAAGTTCAGACGGGATGGGTTCGGTTCGCCTTTCTGGTTTACAAGCATCATTACGCCTTGTTTCCGCCGCAGGCATTATCTAATAGTTATAGTTTTAATTGCCATTTAAGTTGCGTTTCCGGCCAACGCGACCGGAAAGTTTGTGCCCATGGTTTGCCGTATGTGTGGCCATCATCGGCCATCCCAGGCGATCTGAGTCAGGGCGACATTTATGCCCGTTTTATGGACTGCTTCCACAGAAAGCTCTTTCGAATTGGCATCATAATGGCAGTACTTCTCAACAAAGATACTAATCGGCCGAGTTATGGCCATCACGGTCATCCAACAACAATTTACAAGCCGGAGACACGAGGGCGTCGCTTTTGGCCAAAAGCCATAACCATTGTCTCGGTTGTCTTTTCTTGTTCACTGGCTTTTATTAGATTTTAAAAGAATTTGATTGAATTTACTGTGGGAGCTGGGCATTCATAATTAGACAGATGGATGTGAGCTGTGATAGATTTTAAAGATACCAAACTGCCGGCGTGGGCTTTTAGGCAAATGTATGGGCAGATAAGAGACTACATAGATGACGCATAAGATACATTTTTTAGGAAATGGGGTTATATTCAAGCATAAATTAGAATTATATCACTTTAAAATTTTTGGGTAGAATATCTTCAGAATACCTCATCAATAAGTCGATTTGGGAAAGGGAAATCGAAATAGTATCGTTCATTGTTTATCAAAGATTAACATTACTGTTTAATCATAATTATATTTAGTTTTGTTTAAATATTTCTTAAATAAAAATTATTTAAAATACTTCGATAAGCGTAAATTAAACTACAAATGTTGTATTTACTTTATCATTATTTTCTTCAACACCAAGTGGACTTAACCTTCGGCGTGCTGAATAAATATCCACCAACTCCACAAGTTTGTCTACCTAACTAACCCCTCGAGATGAGAACTTGAGCTCTTAACAGCGAACATAATCACTTTCTTTCATGCCCATAAGTCATGATGCACACAGAGTGTTCCCCCTTTCAGACCGCTGGTGATATCTCCCACACATTATCCCCTGGCCATATCTCCTTTCCAATAATTCTCACATGGCTTTTCGTGCATTCGGATTTATGTTAATCCATCTAAATAGCTGCCAACAGTTTGGACACATGCACGACTATATTTGCCCGATGTGTTCGCTCGGGATTGATCTCCGTCTCCCACCATTCGACTTGAGAGGAGGTTATGGTATGGTATGGTACCTGTGCGGACCCGCACATTTATCCGATGGATACTATCTGTGCGTTACCGCGTTGGCTTTTGTCGGAGAGCCGTCTTTTCTAGAAAACAATTTAAATTGATTTCAATCAAAAAATGCCTTTTTGTTTTCGGGATTTGTGTTTTCAATTTTCGGTTTCGGTTCTTGTCCCTCTTTCTCCTCGGCACACGGCACTTGCTAGATGGTCTTCGCTCTGGTCTTCAAAGGTTTTTCGGATTTGTTTTCGGTTTTTTTTTGGTTTTCAGTTTTCGGGAAAAAGGGACACACGCTTTCAGCGTAAAGATCGCATTTAAACGAAACAAAATTTGACTTTATAATAATGCCAGGGGATGTCTAAGCCAGCATATCCAGCGGATCCAGTCAGAGAGCGTCGATCCACGAGATACAATACCGGATTATGGCCTTTTGTTGCTGCCTTTTTGGTATGTAGATATGGCGGCTCGAAGCTCTGCATTCTTTTTCTCCTTCCTCCCTTTTGTATGCGTGTCTCTTTTCGTTTTTTTCCGCCTTTTTTTTCTTTATTCGGTTTCAATGGGTTTTGTCTTTTTTTCTTTTGGGACTTGATTGAAAATCTAGAAAATCAGGTTAATAGCTTAGGTGACAGCCGCCAGTGTTCGGTGTTGTATGTGCGGTTGAATTGCTTAGAACCACACACAAACACGCACACACGTTCGCCTGATAAGATTGATTTGAGCTGGAGATACTTTCTGGTATATGGATTCAAATGGAGTTGGGGGTCGCCGTCATAGGTGCTCACATTAAAGGCGGCCCAGCCCGTGGGCAATCGATCTGAGATTCGAGATTCGAGATCCAAGAACCCAGATCCCCAGTCCCCGATCGCAGAGCAGGTCCCAAGGTGCCATGGCGATCTCTATGGCTCATTGTGATCGGCACTCAATTAGTTGGTTTGATGTTTAATGTTCGATGTAACTTTTGTCAGGCGCGAGGGGCAGACAGCGTGTCAGTGGCGGTGCTTTTGGTGGCTTTGTGGCCCCGTCTGCGGCGTGAATGTGCAGAATATCCATCGTAATCTGGCCGCAACTTGACGAGAAGTACTCCCTATTCAAATGAATTTGTACACTGAGATGGACATCTCAGATAAAACAAGAATGGGAGAAAAATAGTCAATTTTTGACAAGGAATTAGTTCTTGAGAAATTTATATTAATAATGATATCTTCACGAAAGAGCTTGGGTATTTAAAGAGATATAGATTTTTAAAAAATATTGACTAAGCACTTTAGGGAACTCTTATATGTTTTTAAAATATATTACTTTTAAATATTTTATCTTGTAGATACTTTTCCTAACCTTTAAAGTTACAAATATATTAAGCAGACCATAATATAAATTATACCTATTTAATGTTAAGCCCAATTATAATATGAATCAATATGCTGTGGGAATGGAAGTTCTAATCAGATCTTAGATTAATGATTTTGTATTAGTGACAAATTTATAATGTAGTGACTTTTTTCTGCCAGTGTATATATTGAATATTGGTATTCAATTACCAACTTTTGCCTTTTGCATATGCTGGATGCTATCAAAAGAGAAATCGCTTTGTAATTGATTTTGTTGTTTGTATCTTTCCCTGCCATGCCCCATTATTACTGGCATCTCTTATTCGTCTATTGTTTCTGAACCTTTTTGTTTGGCATTAACTCTAATAGATGTTTAGTTTCGTTTTGGCCGCGAGTGTCGGCAAAAAATAAAAACGTTTTTTATATATTTACATTTTTAGGATTATAGGGGATTACGATTTCATCTGGATTTTGAAGAGTTTTATTCTTAAGAATTGCCATATCTATTTCGTGACAAATAGCTTACACTTATTCTAATCAATCTACACTTAAACTAAAGGTTAAAAATACCATGAATTCCAGTTTTCTGAGATGCAAATTTGCTCTGGCAGTTCTCAATTAATTTATCCACTTTTGCAACTACAGCTTCACCTTCTGATAAATTCCATGAAATAAATCGCATGCAATTGATATTTGTCATTTGAGCATACCACCTCAAGATCGATACTGAGTGACTGCCCATTTTGATTTGCATTTTTGCATTGGCATTTGCACATTCAATTTGCGGACCCACTTCCCATTCAGACTTGCACATTACCGGCGACATTTAACAAGCAATTAGCGGATAATGCTGATTTGAAAACCCAACCTGAGGTTTCACTCCCCGTTCGTTTGGTTTTTTTTTTTGGGGCGGGGTGGGATCTTTCACCGTCTAAACGCTTTTCTAATTATTTTTCATTACTCGGCCTGTCGCGTCGCCGGAGTCGGGGACATAAAATCGTTTAGTTTATTGGCCCATCACTCATGGCCAGCTGAGCTGAGTTTAGCGTTTGGCTGAGCTTTTGCGGTCGCCATTACATTGAGTTATGAAATGAATTTCAAATTTCGCGCAAAGAGCGTAAAAATAATTACAAACTAAACACACAGCCCCCCACTCGAGACCCCGTTTTGCACATTGATACGCGCGCAAATGCATTCGTGATTTATCAGCCGGGCGGCAGGCGAGTAACCAGTAGCTCATCCACAACTACATGGCTACTGGGATACTGGCTCTGAGTCAGATACTTTGTTCAGAAGCACGGTGAGAAATATTATCCAGAAAACAATGGCCCACGATATACCACGAAATAATAGTTGGAATGCGCTGAATTTAACCTTTAGATCTTTAATTATAAGATTTGTTTTAATAGCTGAAGTACAATTTGTATTATCATACGTTCTACTAATAATACAAGTATTACTATTTACTTTACCAACACTTACATAAAGTATAGTAAACAAAAATTGTTGGTAACACTATTATGAATTCAGATTTAACTAGCAGATAAATTACAATTGTATTATACTGGGTAACTAGGAGTGATTTTAAACTATGCTATCCAATGGAGACAGTGATATACCAAATCATAAATATTAAATCACATTTTAAATTTGGCGTATTTTTTTCTCTGTACTAGTTGTAGTCAAGTTGGCCAACATGGCCACATGGTCACTTTGGTCTCCGGGTCCGGCTCAGCATGAATTCTCGGCATTTGTGAAATGGAAAACTTTTTGCATTAAGTTTATGTTTGCTGAGGATAGGATATTCATATATGTGGGTGGTAGAGGGGGAGATTCGGGAGGGGGGCACTGACATAAGAGGATCCCAGTAGTATGTTTAATATGTCGAGTTACAAATCAGTTTTCATAAGAACTTCCATTGGCCAGTGGCTCAGATATGATCAAATGTCAGGCCAATTACACTCATCTGCAAAGCACTTAAATGATTTTGTTTTTAATTTATTTTTAAAACAGATTCTCCTTTAAGTTTTGACAGTCCATAGTATTGGGGTTGTTTAACTAAGTTATTGATATTATTGTTTTAAGCTTAGACTCTTTTAAAATTGTACGAAAGGCAACAAGTTTGGATCAACTTGAATGACGTCATAATATTCTGCCATTTTAAAAGCCATAATAAAACTTGATAAGCTTGTTAAAGTCCCCTTTTTATATAGGTGAATAAATTCTAGAAACAAGATACGATTTTCTTTAAAAAATGCAATTCCGTCCATAAATTGTTGCAATTTGCCGAAACAGTTTGAAAGCCATTCATGTTAACCAGTGCCTAAGAGATCTCTCTCAAAGTTCTTGTATCGTTTCCGCCATGTAAATCGTCTGAAAATTATAAGCCAAGCCAATTGGATCTTGGCCAAGGAACCGAAAGCACCCCATGGAGATCCGCAACCGGCACAGATGTGACCATCAAATGAGATGAGCCACTGGGGCGGTAACAAAAGGATCCAGATCCAGATCGAGACACGGGGAATGGAGATTGGAATGGGAATGGCTGAACAAATGGCAATGTTTCGAGCAATTTTCGTTATAATTAAATGCACCAGCGAACGGCGAAAAAAAGACAGGAGGCCGACGAAAATTATTATAATTAAATGCACCCGCCAATGCGCATTTCAAGCGAATTGTTTTATAATTTCCATCTGCAGCTGGCTGGCCTGAAACCCGGCTTGCACCTGATCCCCAGAGAGACCGACTTTGGCAATAAACTAAATATTTCCGCCCTGAAATTTATTTCATTTCGATATTTGCTTAAGACAGGCCAAGCGCACGGCCAGACAAATGTTTAACAATATTTTGATGGCCATTGGCATAGCAAATTAGCTTGGGTATGGGATTCTTCCGATCTTCCAATGGATATGAATATATAAATGGAAAAATATTGCATAAATGCATGTCATTGCATTCGAATCGAGGGGGCCTGCTCGACTGGATGGATATGTAACACCTTTCGGGTGTCGTCTCAAAATGAATATGTCAAAATTTACAATTCTCATGATCACACGCGCCACAGCCATCGACGATGAGGATGACGGGCAGAAAAAAAATGAGGAATACAAATGAATACGAGAATTTCCTTTGAAAGATCCTTCACATAAATGTTGATTCATAACACTTGTGCGCCAAAATGGTAAATGGTAGACGATGGCAAAGAAACCGCAGACGCACGGCCACACTCCAGCCCAAGATGATGATAATAAATCAAGGCGCATTAAGAGCGTTTTCAATTTCATCGTAACTCCGAAACTCCTCCGTATCGCCGTAACTCGCAAACGCAACCTGATCGAGCCGCGCATCTTGAATCTCCATCCGAATCTCGAGTAGATGTAGTAGAAGATGGAGTCTCGAGATGAAGTTGCTCAGGTTGATGTGGATGATTTTGGTTGTCCCACGTCATGTTCTACATGTTGGCGAGCATCATTTGAAGGTTGCCGCCGGCCCGAAAATGATGAGGAAACCGACTCTGGGCCATGATTTATGTCTATTGGGAGTTTCATTTGTTCGCTTTTTGTTTGGCTGCCCAAGAAGCCAAACGAGCCACCAATAATATGCTCCTCCGTGTGATTATTTATTGTTTATTATTTCTTATTGATTTGGCTCGGGGGCCCGACTATTGTCTCAGCTTTTTGTGTGGCGCCTCCCTGTTGCTTTTCACGCATGTGCGCAAATTTTTCCCTAATTTCCCTACGCTTTTTAAGGTTACACGCAAAGAAAATCTCTATTTAATTTAAATGTACTTGCGCAAATCCATTTTCACATAAAAGAAGCAATTTCGATGATCTTTCCAACAGTTTGGCTCGTTTAAATATTTCTCAAGACATTACAAAGAACAGATAAACAAATTTTGGTTAATTTATGAATTTCCAACATTACCAAAGCCAATTTTTTAAATCTTTATTTAAAAATTTAAAAAAATATAAAAGAATCTAGTATTGTAAATGGCTATCTTCAAAAGTTACCCTTAAATTTGTTCTCTTATTTTAAAGTAGTTTAAAGCAGAAAATGCTCTGCCATTATAATAACATAATAATGCCTTAAATATTTCCTTGTACAGCCACGTATTTTAATTATATTTCAAATTCATATAATTTTTTCAAGTATACATATCTTCAATATATATTTTCCCAAGTGTATCTTATGGCACAGATTTGTTTTGTGCCATTCGCTGCGCATTCCACTGTGCGCGCCATTTCGTTACGCATGATGGGGGATCGAGATACATGACGTCTCGCAATCTGACGAGTTCAAGATGGATCGTTCCGCTTCGAGTTCGGCAACGAGATCCAATCCAGAACCCCCCTTGGAGGTTTTGGCCCAGCCCCTCATTAAAATTGGGGAACACACGCATGGACAATGCCACTGGGCTAATAAAACGTTTGACAAATGATGTGACAGTCTCATTTGGGCAAATGGGCAAAACGTTTTCACTTTCATTGAGTCAGGATTTGTTCCCATAACACTCCTGTTGACAGCGCATGCGGGCAGCCCCGAGAAATACCTCCAAAAATTGTACTTTGAAGATAAGTAGCGGCTTTAATGACGTTTGATGAACCATAGATTGACAACAATTGCCACCGGGCTATGATGAAGACAAAGCGCAGCTCTAATGAAGAGCTAACTCACAAATTAAGTGAGAACGTAGATTAAATTAATTATTTTTTCTTTACAAAAAAGATTATTTAGTGGCTTTTCCCACGCATTCTATCATCCATAGTATCAATAGATGAAGGAAACATTTTTTTGCACTTAATATTAATTTAGGGTCATTCAAGATCTTCCAAGTCCATTTAATCAAATTTACAGTGAGGAAGTTAGGACATTAACTGAACGATTTCTTTATAAAAATTATGGTTGTCTACTTAAACAAAATCTAAGCAAGCAGGGTATTTAAATCTAAAAAAAATGTATGCAACTGCAATTAGTAAATATTATATTGGAAAACCAATAATCCATTTACGCTTTAACCTTTCTAAAGAAGGGGTAAAAATGATATATCTAATATCGAAATTCATCATCCCCACCTCCTTTTCAAACATCAACGGCATTGTAATCCTTTCAATTTGAATTGCCCTACTGCAATGGCATATGCATTTTCACGGTCTTCAATTTACCCATGGCCCAATCGAAATTCATAATAGAGCGTATCGAGCGAAAACCGCACTTCGAAAAATAAGTTTCACATGATTCGATTATTCGATTAAAACTGTGAAAAGCATGAAGAACCCAAACGCCGAAGATCGGAGTAAATGAATATGGAAGCGGGAGTTGAGAGTGGTGGGTTTTGGGAAGGTCGGAGGAGGGTTTGTGTGTTTTAGCAACAGAAGGCGTCATGTCCCTAATTCAATGTGTCAATTGTGTAGCATCTTCGTCAGCGGGCCTGAAGGTCCCGTTCTCAGTGGCTCTACGGACCTCCAGACCCGTCATCGTCATCGTTGGCGGTGGTTTGCGGCACTGGCTCAGGCCCAACACTGAGAGAAAATTAAAATTTAAAAAACTAATTATAATAAAATTATTTATACCAGAATTCAATAGACCAATGGAAAGCATTACCAAAATCATAAAAAATGTATTAATTTGTCTGATAGATGATTATCTTAATAAAATAATGTGACCTTATCAACCAAACTGCTTTTTCAAAGTGTTATTAATAACTTACGGTCTTAGTATTATTTGTTAAAATATTTTTTAAGGCAACATTATTATTTTGAATATAATAATATATAATAACTAACTATCTCTCTAAAAAATATTTTATTTTTTATGATCACATTTTTATTTTAATTTGCAAAATACTGTCAATAAAGAACAAAGAATATGAAGCCAAACACGATCAATAAAAATATTTGTTATTTTAATAAGAACATTATTAAGTGCAGCTTAGTTATTGTAATTTAATTGATATTCGCTCAGTGCATCCCGGCTTCTCGTTCTGTTGCTGTTTCAGTTTCAGTTGCTCTTTTCCGTGGGCCCAAAGAAAAAGGGAGTTTGATTAATGTAAAAGCTGCCACTGATATGTCACACGCATGTCAAATTCTGACATTTGACATTTTGCCAGGCCCGCCGACGCTTCGTCGTTTGCCAGGCTCTTTTGGTTGGATGAGCAACATCCAACCATCCAACCACCAGCAGCTTGAGTGCAGGCCTGTTTGTTTTTTTAATAAACTATATGGTGTATATACCAGCAGGGTTGGCAGGAGGGCACTCAATGCGTTAATACATCCGTTAGAGTTCCATTTTGTTTGCCCGAACTTCGCTTTTCAGTTCCCCTCTGAAAAAAAAATGAAAAACACACAACACAAAACTCACATCCTTCCGCCTGGCACTTGACAACGACGACATTTGCGCATAAAAAATGCAACATTATTTGACTGCGAATTAATGTTAAATTGTTGTAGCGAAAATGAGGATTCCGCTCGGATCGGACGCTCTGGCCGTTGATGTGGGAAATGTCACTTTTTGACAGCTCGACGGGAACGTGGAAAAGGAGGAGGACCAGCCCTCCGAACAAGTGTTCGGATTGCCGTTACCGTACACATTTTGATAAATATTTAATTATATTTTCGTAGCCATTTCTGATGCCATTTTCGCATCCAATCCGCTTTTTACCCCTCATTCCCATCCCTCAGCACGAAGGCCTCCTTTCCACTTGGGCTTCTAAATTCATTCATTTGATTAATCACGGGCCAACGATATGAAATGCTTCACACACTTTCTGGTCGAGAGATCAAAGACAAGATCTTGGCCGCTCCAATCGTATTCCCGATCCCAGTGATTGAAACTATTCGCGCATTATGTCTAAATAAACAAACAGTAAACCAAAAGAAACTTCGATCCATATCCATCGATCCCGTTTGAGTTCCCAATTCGAATCCATCCAAAAACAGAATTTGTTGCTCGAGCGGTTGGTAAAATGCGAGGCATGTGTGGGTGGAAAATTTATTTGAAAAACAATTTTCATGAAAAGTATGCGCACACAAAACTGACAGCTTTTGGTGTAAGAGAAAAATCAACAAACTTGCCCGCGCGGGGATTATAAATCTGCAATCCACACTGACCCGAAGAATCGGAGGTCTGAAGTGGGTGCTATGCGATTTTCAGGCTCGGCCGAGGAATTTGTAATCATTTCAGTAGGCTGAAAAAATCGTTTTTACAGACTTGTTTGGTTAGTTATTCGAAGCTTATTTAAAGATTTTGGGATTTGCACATACCTAACTGTTTGATAATCAAAAAAGATATTTCTTGGGATTATTGCACAACGGACACAAGTCCATCAGCATGCTTGATTTAAGATATTTCAAGATCTAAGAGATTTAAATATTTTTTATTGAGTTTTAAAAAACATGTAATTTTATATTCAATCTTAATGCACTTAAAATGTGTTAACTAATAAAACCCCAAAAAAGAATTAGTTCCAGAAATTATCCCTAAACAATTATATTTTGGAAGTCACAATGATATTATTTTCCCATTGATCTGAATTTTTGTTATTATTATAATTAATGTAGATTGTATGTTTAAGAAGTCTTAAATTAATTGTCAATAACCTTGCAAACTTAAAACAAAATATTTTATTTTCCATTTAAATTCAATACCATCTTTGCTAGTATAAACTAAGTATTTTGTCAGTTTGTATGTGGCATCGCCCGACAAAGCAAAGTAAAGGTCTCTTGCTAAAAGGACCCGCCCTGTCAAAAGCCTATCCCAACATTTATCACATAGGAGCTGCCTGCCTCCCCTCTAATAAATCCCCATAAATATTTCGAGCTGCTTACGCACACGACCTGAGGTGCAGGATGATATTGGAACTGGGATTGGGATTGGGATTGGGCATCGGGGCATCGGGGGCACCTGTCGCCACAGCATAAATTCAGGCACACTCAATTGAGCGGCGGCCCATGCAAGCAGATCCATTTTCATTAGCGCAAATGCGGGGCGTTCCGCAATGGGTCTGCCGACATGCCAAAAAGTGCAGCCATCAGACTTATTTACGGCTCCGATGGCGGCGGATCCCACCTCCACCACCAAACCATTCTCCCACAAAACTGAGAGAAATGTGTTCTAATAGGCTATATTTTTTTTAGCCCCAACCACTTATTGTCTTTACAGTCATAATACAAACAATAGATCCTTAAAATATCTTATATGCTACCACCTATAATACTTTTATAGACCTTTTAACAATATAATCTTATTTTAATTTTACATTTGTTTAGAAACAGTAAACTACATATCCAGAAGTTATATGTATGAGATATTATCATAATTCGGTATTTTCTCATGCATTTTGGGTCATATTTAGGATATCTTTTGTGATAAAAGCACCTATACTTAAGATCTTTAGCCCTTTTTGATCTCATTTTTCCCAGTGCACCCACGATTCAGATTTATGCGCCACGACGCTGCGCCAGCTGAAAATCAAAGCCAAGTATGGGTCCATAAATAAATATCGGTCGAGGCGGCTAAATCAAATTTGATTGCACATATCGAGCATCGGACATCGGACATCGCCCGGTTTTTTGGCTACCTGAGAGTTGGCAATTAGTTATTCGAAACATTTTTGGACCGCGGCCGAGATAACACGTGCAAAGTCGTGGGGTCGAGGGCTGCGGGGGCATTTGTATCTTAACCGCATTTGGATGGACCATGTCCATCTTCATCTTGAACTTTTTCGTTGGCCCGTTTTTCTGTGTGCTGTGCTGTGTGAGAAGCCGATTGGGAATTGAGTCGGTTGGATTATAATTTGCATATTAATTACGTTGCTGCGGCCGACTGAACTGCGCTGAACTTTTGCTTCGACAGCGTCTAATCTGTAACCCCCAAAAAATTAAAAAAAGATTAATTTAAAGCGATCAATGAACGCCATTTGCTCATTAGCCGGGTCCACACGGATCTCTCGGAACTTCTGGGCAAAACGAGCTTTTCTGTGTATCTTTTTTTTTGGCGGCAGGGAAGCCAATCAAAAATTTAAATGAAGCTGCAAAGTTCGAAAACTAAGCTAAAATGTTTTTGTCGATTCTGGTAAATTAATCCGAAAAACCAAAAACAACAACAAAATTCAAATCTTAGCTATTTTTGTTTGCTTACGCATATGTTAACAATCGTTTTTGTGCAAAAACTGAATTTGCAAAAAAGCAAAAATTAAATATTTTAAAGAAAATTAAGAAACTGTCTGAAAGGCAGACGTTTGAGACATATATTTGGGCCACAGAATTTGTTAACAGTCTCTTCCGGAGTTATAAAGGCTTAGAATTTTTTTAAATCTTATCTAATCTAAAAAATATTTGTTTTAGTAACAATAAATCTTTCTTAAGATAAATAAAATTGATTCCATAAGACCTTAAAGAAAACAATAAATAGATTTTGTACCTTTTAAGACATAAACTTAAGTTTGAAGCCATCCAAAATGTGATCTTCAATTTCGAAACGCACTGTTTAAGTAGAGGTCCCCCTGAATTTTTGGCCAAACAAAGGTCAGCATTATCATCCGTAACGAATTGCCTTTGAATAGTCAAATCAAGTTCATGGGATTCTCGGCTGGTGTAAGAAAGTCAAACCGACGATATTATAGAGACCGAATTTGACTTTTAAATGCCAATGAAGTTTCCAGTCCGATGCGGTCACATGAGCTAATGTATTAAATTTGGTCTGGATTGGATTGGGTCGATTTCGATTTGGGTTATTGACTTTAACCCCATCATTAGGTGCGCATACTAATCAAAAAGATCGCTCTGCGACATTGGCAGACGAATTAGTCAAGATCCTGAAAGTGGTGCCTGGCATGCAAGCACATTAATTATGTAAATCACCCATCTAGATAGATGGAGATTACTAGCCTTTACAAGCCCAGTACACCGCGTGTGTGATTGGCAAATGTGAGACCACATTATCCGCAATTGCAGCTGCGGATGGCGGATATATTCGCTGCGGATCTTTGACCCTACTCGAGCCGAGCCTCCCCAAAAAGTCGAAAAGTGGAAAAGCCAAGTGACGTGATGAATAGCGTGCTAATTGTTGACAGACAAGCGGCAAAGCGCATGAATGTCAATGTACAACAAAACACATTTGATTGAGATCGCTGGTCGGCACCAAAGAAAAAAAAAACAAAATACAAGGATATGTGAAAGGGATACCCTGCAGTTGGTGGTTGACATTGAGCCGCCTAACTCGTCACAAATTTCAGGTTTATCCTGCGCTTACCCTTCCACTCCGATCCTGAACTTTGATGCCACTGAGTTGGTGGATGGAGTGTCCTTAAGGTAGCTAGTTCTTGTTTGGAAATATAGCTAAAAAATAGCATAACCAAATCTAGATACAAAAATATATTGAATAAATACAAAGGGATGTGTCTTAAATAAGTATACGATTTTAAGATAACAGATTTATATTTTTTAATGACTGTTACTAAAGTTTTCTTATTTGTTTTTAAAGAAGTTAATATTGCACAGAAAGAAATATTCAAGAACATTGTTCTTGAATTGAGAACAATCGTTCTTAAAAACCGTCTAAGTACAATTTGGTATCAATGTTCTCAATATTAGAACGAAATGGTGAGAAGGGAAAAGTTTAATTGAGTTTATTTAACAACTTTTTGATAAGTATATACTACTGACTGGACTAATAGTTTATTTGTTGAGATATACTATGTAAGTACCGCCAAATCAACTTGATTCGAGCAAAATAAAAATAATTTCAACTTCAAAGATGTTGTTCTATTTTGAACAACATTTTCAACTCAGATGAGAATGTCAGAATTTTCTCTGTGTGGTTGTCTTCATCTATACAAGATCCTTATACAAATTTGTTCTTTTTAAAATAATTTATTTTTAAATAAATTTTGTAACTAATTATAATATAAATCCCTTTAGGCACAGCTAGAAAATAGCCACTTTGTCAGCTCTGTGTTGCTCCTGCTGCTGCATCCATTGAATACGAAATTGACTCTGAGTTTTTGACAATTATTAGTTGAACGCATGTTGAGTTTGCTCTTTTGGCTGCCTTCCATTTGTTTTTCCAAGCGCAAAATTGTTTGTTGTTTGTTCGTCAATTGAAATGCAGGAAGAGCGGGTCGCCTGGAAAGCTGTTTTCTGAGGCTGTTTTTGTTCCGAACTTCCTGCGATTGTTCACAGTCTCGCCGGGCTGACAGATCTGTGACAGCCCCCGAACTCGCATCTGATGGATGCCACTTGGGCCATTGTTCCGTTCGGCAAGTGCTAATGTGCTGCCCGCGCTGCGGAAATGTTTCATTTTCTGCCTGGCCAGGCCGAGCAGATTTGGATTTTGATTCGGATTCTTGTTTGGATTCTGCGGCCTATTCGAAATTGTTAATCAGCCGATTGCCTGCTGGCACCCATTCAAATTCAAATTTTACCATTTTCCAAATTCAATTTAAGTTTCCGTTTCGTTTGTTAGGCACACTGATAGAAAACCGTGAATAAAAAATTATGCATTTGATATGCTTTTATTCATGGCGTTAAGCAATTTCAAGTACACATTGTAAAAACCTGCCACGCAAGCTGGGTTGAATTTTATTACAATAAATTAATTACATATTCTTGTCAATTTCAAATTATTATTAATTTATTGACAGCTTCTATAAATATATAAATTTCTCAGGGTTTTGCAACAAAGATTAAATATATATTATAAATCTCTATGTGCTTAAAGTATTTTTGAAAGGGGTTGTCTGTACTTAAAAACAAAAATATATGAAAAGTTGACTCAATTGGCTAAACTAGTTAATAAGTTAAGGAGGAAATTAATAAAAAATTATTTAGTTTGGATTTCAGTTTTATTTAAAATCACAACTTAAGGAAATTGTTTGAATTTAGGTATAGTACATTAAATTACTTATAAATTGACAATTAAGTTTAAGTTTGTTACCTATATTTTGATTATAAATGAAAGGTGGCCCACAAAGAGTTTTTGAACATTTTGTATGTGTTAAGGAAAGGGATCCTGATAAAACCACGGCTTCAATCCTCAATTCTCCCTCAGTGTATCCCAAAAAAAAAAGAACAAATCGAAAGGACACTGCTACCCTGATTTGGTCCAATCGTAATCCCCGAGACATGTGCAATGCGCTCTGTTTGTGTGAAAGTCAAACGCAAAGTAGGGAAAGCAAATGCCAAGGAGGAAAACCGAGAAGAAAAGAATAAAGGAAGGGAAAAAAGATTTAATGTCGACTTTGGGTGATTTATTGCCAACAAAATTGCGTCCAGACCAGCGCTCTTGTTGAGTGCAACGCAGCGAGTGAGTGTATAGAAAATAGAATTGAAATAAAAGGCGCACAGGCAGCAGGACACACAGAACGCAGGAACAGATATATCCAAAGATACAGATACAGTAACCGAAAGAGACAATTTGGTTCACTTCGAAGGAAGGGATGGAGATGGGGAACAGAGGATGGTATCTCAAAAAGACCCGAGATTTTAAGATGGAACTAATAGCATTAAAAACTTGCGTAAATGCACAAAGATAATTTCTATTTTTGAGGGTGTGAAATGTATACACACAGAGGACAACGGGAGAAAGTGTATTTGGGGTCGAGCGATATAGATAGACCCAGAAGATGGCATCGAGGTCGGAATCGAAACTCGAATCTTTAAATCTCTGCATCCGAGCAGCGTGAGAAATTTGTTGCTGTTCTTAATTTTAATTTCTTTTGTATGAAGGCGACAGAATGGTTTCTTTTCTTTTTGGGGCATCCTGGTAATAGATCAAAATATGTTTGGGACAAGGGGAGATCAATTTGTGCGGGTGGGTGGAGAAGAATTTCTAAAAGTCACAACTTGGGGGACGACATAGGTACCGGCGAATTGTTTTGAATAATTCAAGATTGTTTGCTCCTCTCGACTTGATTAAAAATGTATTGAGCACAGCTGCGTATTCGTGGGATACATTTGCACTTTGCACTCCCCATCAGGCATTTTAATTATTTATACCTCCACCAATTACTGGGGTCACTGGAAATTAGCTAATTAAATAAAAAGGTAAAGTCCGGGTATTTCCTGCATGTGACAAAAATTGCGTAGGAGTAAAGAGTGGGGGCAGGACTTTGAGGGTTAAGGGTCTGGGGCTTAATGGACTCAAAATATTTGGGAATTCTTGGGCTGAATGATTTATGCCTTGCCCAGATTCACTCCAGAAGTGACAATTGCTTTGGGGTTAATTAAAATGGATAGGCCGGGGATTCATTCGGTATTTGTATTTTTGGGGGACCCCTATAAATCACAGCGACTTGAAGATACAAGGGAGCTCATACTTTTACCAAAGAGTTTTTATAAGTTAATACAACTTTTTAAAGCGCAAGATTAAAATAATTTTTTTTACCTGTGACAAATGGCATATAATATACAAAAAAACCGAAGTATATAAAACGATTGTGGATATAATGTAAAATGTTAGATATACACTTAAATTTTCTAATTACACAATTTCTGGTACTTCATATTAGTGATACAGTCTTAACGATAAGGATACAAATTGTAAGATATTATTGCAATCATTATTTTTTTAAGTTTTTCCTAAGAGATGTTTTCCGAGTTACCTGCAGAATTCGTTTTTAACTCTCGGTAAAAAATATACCTTTGGTTCTGTTGTTTTAGTTCCCTGCTAATGAACCCCGCGAAAAGCGGAAAGTGTTTAAATCAATATCAGGGCCAATATCTACTTATCGTCATGTGGGAAGAGCCCAAAGCCAGAAGCAGGGACTGAGACCTCAGGTCTCCGAGTTTGGCCAGCTGGTCAAGTGAATCAAGTGAATCGACGGCGAAAGATACACAGAGAAATACACAACATGTTCTTTATATACGAACGTTGGCGATGGCAAAAACCAAATCCCACTAATGTGCTTAAATAAATTTTGCCAGCGTTTAAGCCAATTAGTCCGTCGGACATTTTACTTCTTGTCAACTTTGTTAGCGGTACTGCTGGCCGCTTTTGGGGTCGCAGTCGCAGCCCACTTGCAACTCGGCTTGAATCTGCTGACAACGTGCCTCGGATTCGGATTCGGATTCCCTGCTCCCCCCCTGGTAAACCCTCCAGATACTTCTTTATTTTATTTTTTTTTTATTTTTTTTTTGCCTTTTCTGCTCATTTTTTTCTCGGCCAGTGCTTATGCAGCAAAAGTCCGTGGGATTAAAATTGTATCTCTGCTCTGTCGGCTGCCGCTTTTCATGCCCTTTTACGCATTTTTGCCATTTTGCTTTAGCCTTGTATCTGTTCTTGTTTAAGCCCTCTCTTATTTTTTTTTTGTATTTTTCGGGATTATTGAAGTGCAATTAAGCTAAAATGTCAACGTGGAAAAAATTAATCGTTATACTACCCTTTTTATGGCTTCCCCCAGAGGTTCTTTTTTTCAGTTTTGTTCTTTTAACTCATTTGGGGTCCTCTCGTCTAATTCATGTACATGTCAAAAATCGTCGTTGCATTATGAGAGTCGAGAGTTGGATCCAGATATATAACTGAAGTCGCCGACGGATTTGGTCAGTAAGTAAGATTCCTGTCCGCCGTCTGCGTAATGATTTGTAATTTATGATTTTCGGCTCCAGCCAAAGGCTATCTTATCACCAAAAACAGCAGCAGCAGGAGCAGAAAAACAAAAAACAGAAAACCGAAAAGAAACAGCAGAAGCAGACTGACTGCAATTGTTTGTCCAGATACAGATATAGATACTCGGATACTCAGATACTCGGAAAGTCGGATACTACCCATGGCTGCAACGTTAATCGGCGAGTTAACATTTTATCGCTACTGTTCTGGCACTATGCAAATATGTGCTCCTAAAAACGGATCCCCAGATATAATGACAAGAGGAGAACACAGTCTCTGTGTCCCTCCAAAGGCAAGCTCAAATATTTTTGTGTTTGCTGCACGGCTCTGCGCGTTGACAGATTTGAGGGGCAATAAATCTCGGTCGGTTTACTATATATACATATATATATATACTCACCCACTCCCACACCCACTCACTATAAATTTTTATCACAATATCTGAGCGGGAATGTTTAGAAGGCAGTAATTTTGTTATCTTGTCAGGCCAGTGTACGACACGTCCACCTATTTGTACAATATCTATCTGGGGATGGGTACGGGGGGTTTGAGTAGTCGGTAGTCGCATTACTGGAATCGGTAGTTACTATCTATATGAGATATCACCGGGCCAGCCATGACGTTGGGTCTCCTTGTCGCATTATGTCAATGACGACAGCAGCGCCATGAATGTGCAGTGATTGTTTAGCTTGGTAATTATACAATGTAGGCACCCACTCTACGTAGTACCCATACCCATTCCTGTACCCCTGGAAATCTGGAAGCCCCAGTTCTGTCGCAAATGATGAAATCACAGGGACAAGTGCCTGTCTACCTGGCGGAAGGTGGATCTCTTGGCGTGGGAACGTGATAAGGTGCTCAGATTAGCCCTGAATTGATTCCATTTATGAGTAAAATTCAGAGGATCTCTATAAGAATTATTAAAATATTTCGAAATTTTTGAGGAAAAGTAAAATGTTTGGTTATCCCCCGAAAATAAAAAATATCTTGGGAGATATAAACCTTTATAAGTATCATACAAATACCCCTGATGATAAAGATCCCTGAACCAATACTATTTAGTATAAGCAAAATAAAGATTATTTAAACAAAATGATATCTTGTCACTTTTGTCACCCTCTCTACATTTTATAAGGATTTATTTATGTAGTTTTTTGACTTTATCAAAATATCCCAGCCAAACCACATATTTCCCCAACCTTTTAACCTTCTACCCCATTAAATTTCCTGTCTAGTTGTAGCTCCCACCCACCTGAGCTATTTTAGATCTTTATCAAGTAACAGATATGAATGTCCAATGTCGTTATGACGAAGTGGCCATGTCCCCGTCCCAAGTTAAACATAATTTTTTGCACCTAACAAATATCCCCAACGCCGTGTCCATGTCGCCAGCATGGCTATCAGCTTTGGGCCATCTGCTTAGGTGATGATATTTAGTTGACATCAGCCTGCTACTCTGACACGCCCCCTAAACCGACCTCCGCCCATCTTTAACCTTGGTTATGACAGACAGGCACGCACAGCTCATGGAGACACATTGGAGGCCATAGAAATCACGTGTCTCAATTGTTTTTGGCGATTTTAATGGGCCCGAAAATAGGAAAAGGGCCGGGCATAAATTAAATTTGAATAAAAAACCAATTCGTCTTCGTTAGCCGGGGGTCAAGCGATCCGACGGAGACCCCGAAAAACAGAACAACAAAAAACAGTTATGACATTTGGCCAAGTAGAACAAATGGAGAAGCGGTCAGGCTAAGTGACCGCAACGCCCACGCAGAACCTTGAAGGACCCAAAACTTATTCCAACTGCGTTACCGAAAAAATGGGTAATTGCTTAATTATGAAAATTCCCTTTGTAACGCCCCGGAGTGCGTGAGGGCCGGAAAAATGGGGCTGGGCCGTGGTCAGCCGCATTTTTACAAGCAATTGCCAGTGGTCCGAACCATCAACCATCAGCCATCTACCATCTGGCCATCCATCCCGAGCGGCGGCACTCTAATTAAATTATCAAAAATTCATACTGACAGCGGGCCAGGGATCGCGCCGTCGACGGATTCTCCATATTGACTTCGATACACTGGCGAAAAATTCCAAAGGTGATTAAAAAATAATGGATAATCTTAATGTGTCCTTTATGATGATTTAAATGCCTGATAATGGCTATGGTATCCTCTTCTAGAAGTAAATATCATACTAATTTCTCCAAAAGTATACTATCCTTAACTAATATTGCAAATGAAAAACGTACACCAAGATGTCGGAAAAATTATAGAATAACAAAAAATTAAATTTGAAAAGTAATCTAAGATATCAGTATATCAGGAATCGTTTTTCCTAATTCTAGAATATTCAAAAAGGCAAATAAGTACTTATATGAAAAGATTATTTAAAATATTTTTATTCCCCATTTCAATTATTTTGTAAGTTTTGCCAATAAATATACTGATCCTAAGATTATTATAATTCCGGATTGGAGTTGAGAATATTTTTTCTTTTTTAAGAAAATGTTTTTCTAAATTAATTATATGATATATAAATAATACTACTTATAAATGATGTGATCAATAATAGTATAATAAAATATAATTTTCTTGAATTTTCTTTATACTCCATTTTTCTTAGTGCACCTACACGACCAGCTCATTAATTCGCATGTAGTTTAGCTCATCCTTCGGCCGCCTGGTGACATTCATTTGCCGGCTAAATGCTTTCTGACATTGTTTAATTGCCATGGCTGTTGGTTGTTGGCCTGTTGGCTCCTGGTCTCGGCTTTTTTCACTTTTTAGCTCTGGGGAACCCTGCCTTATCGGCCGATGGACATTTGATAAATGATTGCGCCTGCAGTTTGCGTTTCAATTTGTTTACCTTCCTGCTGCAGGAGGCGGTGTTTTTCGGTGTGCCCAAAGTGTCATCCGTCGCGTTGACAGCTGTCAAAATTGTGTGGCGCTGGCGCTGTGAGCAAAATCGATAGGCGGACTACCAGTTGCCACTGGGTTTTCAGCGAGCTTTTCTCTCGATTTTCCCAAGTCTGCGCAGAGAGATGAGCTTCCGCTCAGCATCAACATCTCACCAAAAATGCCAAACACAATAACAATAAAAAAAACATGCAGAAGAGAGTTCGCACATCCTTTGTTTACAATGAACAACTCCAGCAATTTGGGAGGATGCTGCTCCTTTTGGGGCTGCAGGACATTCGTTGATGACGGGCCCGGAGCAAATTCTCCGGAGAGGAGAGTCCTGCATATATGCTATTCCGATTCCGATTCCGTGTGTTCGTATGCGAGTGTTGAGCGCAAAGTGTCAACGCGTGCTTTGGCATTCTTCTACGGCTCTTTTTTGCCCCGGTTTCCCCCCCTATTTTTCCCCTCCGGTTTTCCACCAGAGTTCCAAGTCGAATGCCGGGCATATGGCAATCGATGGGCGCATTGGCAACGCTCAGTTGTATAAATATTTTATTTATGCAAAAATCCCATCTGTTGTACTCGTACCTTAAGCCGGGGGTTTTCTTATCAACGAAGGGTTCTTATCGGCCAGGGGTTGCAATTTTAGTATTACGTTTTATTGTGCGTCGTATAGGTGAAGGGAAACATTCTATTAATATTTTAAGGGTATTCGGGAATGTGTTACAACTCTTATGTATCAAGGAATTTGTACCTTTTTTTTGATACTCCAAATAGAATAGTAGCATATTATAGTATTGTACTCCAACTTTCTTGCCTAAGAAATATTTTTAATGTGTCCTAGAATTTTTAAAATTTGTAGGATACCTACACTATACAAATATAAAGAAATTATTGGGATTTCTCTTTTATTAAAAAAAAAATATTTTTTTAAAGAAATTTAATAAATTAAATTTGTATATTTTTAAAATGGATATATTTCTCAAATTAAAAAAATCTTAGGAATATATGAAAATTATTAAATAATAATAGGTAATCAATTCGAAGTACTTCATCTGAAATATAGTCCCATTTTTAAAATTTCAATGAATATGAAAAATGTCTTAAACTTAATTTATAAATGGAACATTTTCTTAAAGCCAAGCTGTATCTTTAAAATGTGTTCCATTATTTTATGACATTTTTATGTAGTTTGTCTTTGGGTTGATCCCAATATTTGAAGAGCATTCCCAAGGTCGTCTTCGAAATTGGCAAGCTCTCGCTTCGAGCTTTTTATTGTTTTCGGTTTTAGACGCAGCAGCCGCTGCCAAAGGAGAGAATGTTTTGGCCGTGTGGTTCAGTGGCTCAATGGGTTCGGCGGATGGGGTGGGGTGGGTTGGAGTTTTGGGTGGCCTTCTGGGGGGTGGTGCCGGGTGGGGCGCAGCACAGCACAGCAGAGTACAGCCCACAGCCCACAGCCCACCGTGCACCGCTGGTCGGGTTGAAAACTATTCTGTCCCGTGCGCTTTGATGCTCACTTCACTTTTCCACGTTCCACGTACTGTTTTCCTTTTTTTTCACCCATTTTCTTTGGCCGAACTTTTAGAAATGCTTTCGCTGTGCGACTGTGTGTGTGTGCGTGGTTCGATGGCGGCAACGTTTTTGGTCCTTGATTTTGGTTTGGGTTTCGCTGAGGGGACGCTGTGAGATTTTGGCTTTTGTCGCTCTCTTTGACAAACGCAACGCAACGCGACGCGACGCGAGTGGGCTCCTGTTGGCCAGGCTTTTGTTGTTCCCAAAAAAACATTAAAAAAAATTAATAATAATACAAAAAAAGGATGCAAAAATAGAAAATGTGAACTCGCAATACGGCCGAGAGATAAGTTAAACAAAAAACCAAGTGGCCGTGGAACCAGAGCCTAGAAGCTGGAAAATCGAAATAGTCGCGAGATTAGAAATTTTGTGTGTGCCAGTGTGTGTGTGCCAGTGTGTGTGTGAGGGATATGGAGAAAGGACATCGCGTCGCCATGTTAGACGTGTTTGTTGTCGTTGTCGCCGCCACGTTGTCGGTGGTTTTGGATCCTGGATACTGCCACTAGAATCGGGATAACTATAACCCATCCTCGAGCGAGAGGACTGGACAATGGCGAGGGAACTGGCCCATACTCCGTAATCCCCACTAGAAAGTGCTAGAGGAAAAACCCGCCAGCGGAGGAAAGCGGGAGCACCGTTGTTAGACGTAGACGTTATCCCGTAGACCCCCCGGAAAATCCCCCCGTATCCGTAACCCCCGCTCGGAAATTCCCACAGTGTTTTAGTTGCTCGCTCGCTCGCTCTCTCCCGCGTGTGTGTGTGTGTGTGCGTGTGACTTTCTCTCTCTCGCGCGGTGTCACTCTCTCTCCAGGACTCTCTCCAAACTCTCTCTGCACTCTTTATATCTCTCTCTGGCGTGACATGTTTATGTTTTGGCCACCAACGGCGCTCTCAGTTGCCAATTTTGACAGCCAGAACTGTCAGTGTACAGTGGTGCAAATCGAGTGAATTCCCCGCAAAAACCTTGTTGACAAACACCATGTGAAGGTGGCGTGAAATGGACAAAAACAAGACTCAGTTAAAGCACTTAATGGTTCCTAGTTGATACTAAACTGATACAAAGGACGCAGGACAACGGTGGATTACTTTGGGACACTGGCGGTGGATTGATAAATTGATGGGTAAGTGGTTATTATATTAATTGAAATAAATTTAAGTCTTAGAATAAATCTCCTTGGGTCCCATGAACGAGTTTCACCCCTCCAAAATAGATTTTAAAAATGTCATTTATGTAGGTAGACATATTCTTTGACTGACTCATACCTAACATGTATCGAATATTAAAAGAAGTTATGACAGCTTAAGCTACATAAAACGAAATACAATTTTACTGACATTAATAATAGTCCAATATTAATTAAAAATCTAAAATAAATAATACATATATATATATATTATCTATGTTGGCTATGTCTTTTTATTGAACATTTATTAATATATATAAAATAAAATTGTATTATTCTTTGAAAGTTCCAAGATATATCTTTAAAGTATTTTTCCTGATTATAGCATTGTATTTTTTTATTTATCATAATTTTTATGAGCTTATACACAAATCGTCTATTTTAACAAAAAAAAAAAGAGAGTCAATAACGCTCCTGTTTGAAAACTAGGCACTTAAAATGTACTATAACTATTTTACTACAACTTTTATTTTAGCAGTATAGCAAAGTATACGTATAAAAACAAATAAGACACAAAATTGTTTGGCATAATAAATTAAAGACAAAATCATTGATATTATCCAACTTAATATTTGTACAAATGAAGCAATTAAAAGTTGCACAGGAAGATTTATACCCAAAGTTTGCATTCAAGACAGAGCAATTTAAATTCATACTGAACCCAAATGAACTCGCCTTGTGCTCAACAAATCATTGGCATTTCATTATTGACTAAGTATTCGAAATGCCATTGCGAATTCGGGCCACCATCCTGCATAATTGGGCAAAAGCTTCGGCTGGACCACCCACATTATCTAATATTTATGGAAAGCAACCGCCTCTGCACGGCAGAATCTAATTTAGCCGGACCACGACTGAGCCACACTGACAATTTTAAATCAATTTGCTTATTACAAAATGCCATCGAGAGATCCCAAGGCGCCGAGCGGAAAACACGCAAATATGCAAATGCTGCAGAAAGCCAAAGTGCAGAATGCCAAATGTCGAACTGCACAATTGCACAACTGCAAAGCAAACACACACTCGCACTCATAATCTATTTAATTAAAACTCTATTATTAGCATCTATTAAGTATGCAATGTGACAATCTGACAGGCGAGACATTTGTCAACGGAATTTTTCATTATTTTAATTAACTTTCTCTACACCACTCAGCTGCAAGGCAAAAAAAATCAGACCACTTCGTGTGTGCAGCGGACAACACAAAGCCAATAATTGTTTTTGCAGTCCATTTGGTTGCACTCCTTTTGCAGAGCAGAGAAAAAATACAAAAAAAATAAAATAAAACCATTCCATTCCGCTGTCCTTTATCCTGCTAAATCGCATTACTAGCCTGTCATGTGAAATGTCAACCGTAAAGCGTCCGTTGATTGTTAATTTCACTTTTATTACCACTCGCTCTGGATGTTGTTTTATTTTTCCTTTCGTTTTTTTTTTTGCTTTTACCGCCATCATTGTGGATCGCCACATTGTCCGCCATTGGCCAACAATTGTCGGTGGCTTTTGTCTTTGGCCGCCGCTTTTGAGCCTCGTGGAAGGACCAGGACCTCCGGTGGCAGGTCGCCCAAAGTCGCTCTAAATGGGCATTCAGTTGGCTGGTTGGCTGACTTTCAGTTGCAGCTTTGCAGTTTTGCTGCCCGGGGGCCTTTTTGGCCAGAGATTGACAGGCTTAGCCAGGCATTTTGTCCATTGTTTCGGCCATTCGAGTGGGCCATCCTAGTGGGTGATAATCGAAATGGATTACAGCCCAAAATGGGAGATCCCCTGCTACAGAAATGGCAAAATGGAAAGCAGGTGTGCACTTGGGTGAATAAACATGGGAAAGGTGGCCTTTATTATAAGGAGTGCAAAAGCAAAACATTAAAAATCCACCTTTAATTTAAAATAATTTATTACTTACTCTCCTCCCAAAAAAATATCTAACGAAAAATTAAGTAAAATTGCTTGCATGAATTGAGTTTAATTTTTTCGATCAATAGAAGGGTTAAACACTTTTTTTAAAGAGAAAGAATAAATTATATATTTATTATTGTTACAGATTTTTGATCTGTACAACGTTTTACCTTATAAACAAAAGTTTTTTAGTCCATTACATTTTTTTTGTAATGATTTAATATTTTTAATTTTCCTTGGCCTTAATATTTAAGATTATTACATAATAGCTTACTCTGTAACTAACTATTAACTATTTTACTTTGACAATTATATACGAATAAAGAGGAATATCCAAACACAATTCCGAGTAAAGACATCTAGACAACTGTTAAACTTTAAATTAATACTTGGATAAGGGAAATATTAATTTATATTTATATTTATAACGATTTTGCCATTGGTTGCTATGTATTCGAACATTTTTTTGTTGAATATTCTGCCATGACCATTAAATCTGAGAGAGTCTATAAAAGTAATATCCTTTATGAGCACAACGATGGCAATGTGTCACCTGTTACACTCGGCTCTTTGTCCATTTTTGCCCCGGCAATCAGGTCGCAATGAGGAGAAAAAAGAGTCACTACATGCATTTGGTCAATTGTCTCGTTTACAAATTGCCCCGCCGCCGCCCAGAACAGAGCTCATTTTCATAAATGCAACGCCAGTGGCGAGGCGACGTCCAACTTGCAGCGCGTGGCATATGCCACTCCCGTGCTCCCCCGATCTGTCCGATCCAGAGCCATTATCCGGCAACTATTTCAGGACTCCCCAGCCACCCAACTATAACCCACACCCACATCCACATCCACACAACGTCTGTCACTGGCTATTCCCAAAGGTGCAAACAAAGTGATTATACTTAGCTATTGTTCCGACTGCTCGGAAAGGTGAGCTGGGAGTTCCCCAGGAGTTCGCCGGGAGTTCTCTGGGAGTTCTGCGTGCCGGCGGAGGGCAGTTTATTAATTGAAATGTTAGTGCGGCCAGAGGAACAGAGCAGCAGGCTAGTCTTAAATAATAGATTTGTATCGAGAATTGCGGCCAAAACGATATGGCTCTGCAGATATGTGCGATTCGGGCCAGTCAGATATTTGATGCTCATTAAGTTAAGTGGTTTTAGTTTTTCCCCAGCACCAACGATTTCCCTGTGCAATTTATGTTCAGTAGTTTTCCGCCACTTACCTTGAAAACTGGGGGGCAGTAGGTGCACTACAAAAAAAAATTTGGGGTCTCTATAAATACGAAAAAATACAATTTTATGTTTCAGATGTTATACAACGTTGTATTTTATATACACATAAACTCATATTGCAAAGTCTACATTCTAAAAGATTTTTATATCTGTTCGTTTCACTCGGTTTTTTAATGGGATCTAATTAAATGAAATATATATAGTACCTATGATATGATCTATAATATAATAATATTTTATAAAAAGTCCTTTATTTCGACATATTCTCTTTAGTTATGAAAATTTAAGTATCAACTAAAAGTTTCCTTATTTCAAAGTGAATATTTTCCCAAGTGCACCACCCAAAGTCGGCTCACCAAAGAGGTTTTTCCAAAGATGAATCGGTGCTCGTTTGTTTGGAACCCACTGTCGCCGCAGTGGGTCGAAGTCAAAGTCGAAGTCGGACCGATTCCGATATTGGGCATTATCTGGGGAGCCGAGATTCGTGACTTTTGTGGCCTTTGTCTCTGCTGAAAGAGCCGAGGGATCTTTCTTTCGGTTTTTGTGTAAGGTGCACATTAGTAGTAATTTTTAATGGTTTACTTTTCGGTTTTGTTCGCGGAGGCTGTGAACGGTTTTTTATTTAAATTTGTTGTCTTCTCTACGATTTTAGTGGTTTATTATTTAAATGAGCCTTTTGGGGTTCTCTCTTTTGTTCGCCCTCGAGCCTCAGATTGTTCGCTGTTCAAATTTAATCAATTTGATTTATTTCCGTCTTTTATATTGTGTTGAAAATATTGTTCAAACGCATTGTCTCCGCCAGACTATCCATATTCCAAATAGCCCATATCGCATGGCATTCTACATGTGTTTTATTTTTTTGGCTTGTGGAAAAAGGGATCGCGGAGAGGCATTAACATAAGCAAGTGAGGGCTTAAACATTTTCCAAGTCAAGACCTTTAAAGATAGACGACATTTTTGGGACAGACTTTAGTTTCTATACCCCAAAGAGATTGCATTTCTTCAAGCCAAGATTAATGGTTGTTTTGAACTTCTTTGGTGCTGACATGAAAAAATAAAAGTAATTGGAGACACCATAAGAGATCGTAGGGTCAGGAATAATGAAGCTAAAACCTTTTCATTCACAAAAATATTTTCTAACTAATATATGTCTTGAGAACTAAACTTCTAGATCTATAAAAATGTATTATCTTGATTAAAATATATACATTTTACTGACTTGTTTGTTTATCGAAACCATTTTATAGAGTCGTAAACTTTAGCTATAAAGAATGTAATGATATTTATAAACAAGTTTTGCTTAAATTGAGAAATACTACAGAGTTAGGATGTAAATATAGGTTGTTATATTATTATTAAGTTAAGTAATAAAATGTTTAATTAAGAAGTTTTAAAACATGGTAATTTTAGAATGCAAATTTAGATGATGTTGATAAATACAAGTTAAAGCAAGATTGATATACCATAAATGTTTATGATATTTTTGGCAACTGGAAGGTTTGGCTACCGAGTAGACAGATGGCTTTCCATTAGCTTGATCAACTTCAGCATCAGATCCACTGGTCATTTGACTTCTTCGAGTTTCCCCCAATCTCTGGCTTATCAATGGCAACTAACAAGCCTAACCAGCTACCACAAAACACGACACCACCACCAACAACAGCACCATCGGGCCCAAAAGTTATCTTTATGGCCAGAATGCAATCGGTGAGCCTGGATGGCAAATGAAGAGGAGACACCACGACCACACCCCGTTGCGGATTCCCGGAGTCAGCCCACTTTTGTTGATGAGAAATTACATTTGAACTGCGAGCAGCAGATGCCAATCTTATTAATGTTGTTAGTAGTTTCTGGCCATGCCAATGCCTTGTCGACTAGCCAACATTTTTGCATGCAACAGCAACAAGAAAAACAGCATCAGCAACAGCAACAACAACAGCATTCCCCCCGACCAGGCTGAAATGTATCAAATTTCAATGCACAATCATCACAATCAAAAAATAAAAATTCTGAAATCAACTTTTTCCTACCCCCTTTGGACCTGGATGATGGGATTTGGGTTTGCAGTTGGATTTGGTCGTGGTCTCGGTCTTGGCTTTATTCTCGAGCTCTGCAGTTTGAGCCTCACACTTGGCATTTGCCGGTGATGTTGCTGTTGAATTTGGTGTTGTTGCTGCTGCAGCTTGTTGTTGGTAATATAAGATACGAAATCAAAAATACATCATTGCCAACAAGTAAAGGCCGCAGAGGCTACAGCCAAAGTTTCCAAAAGACTCGGCACATGGCAAAAAATAGTTCAGAAACGTAGTATTCTGTTTTTAATCAATAACAAAATATTAAAAAAAATAGTTTCTCAATTGATCTTTTAAAATATTATCCCAATTTAATAAACATTTCCAAAAATTGTCGAAATTGGTACCAAATAGACTTTATAAATGGAAAACCCTTATTTCAAAGAAAACCCATATTTTTTTAATAATAATTTTCAACAAAAAAGTGTACTTACACTTATTTGGCAATGCTTAGAGAACTCTTTATTATAATTAACTTATGGAACTTTAAGAACAGAACAAAGAAATACTTAAATATTAACCATTTTATTGAGTTTGTTTGCCAAAACAGGTATTTATTTTGTAGTTATAAAAACTTCTGGTGTTTGTTTTTACCTAACCAACATGTCTTAAAGTTTTTATTAGACTATTAACGAAATGTAAAACTTATATCCCTTCTTACCTCTAAAAGAGCCTTCCTTTTTTCTGCCAGTGCTATCGCCTTGGAGCTGAAGTCCAGCTTAAGCAGCTCCATCTGCATTCCCCGTCCGATTCCGATTCCGAATACGAATACGAATCCGATGTCCCATGTCCGATGTCCAGTGCCAGTTTTCAGTTTTCAGTTTCCAGAGTTGCAAGCCTCGCTGATTGTATGCATGTTTCGCTTTTCTTTTCGCCGCGCGCTAAATGAAGTAAGCAAACGTTGATTACATGGCCTCAAGTGTGCGCCTCCAAGAGAGGATTGCGGATTGCGAATTGTGGACTGGGGATTGGGGATCGGGGATCCAAAGATCGAGGACCCAGAGACCACAAACACCACAGTCCTCGTCGTCGTTTTTAATGATGACTTCAAATGAGACGCTGTTTATACGTTTTTCATGCAGATACAGCCAATCTGTGCTGCATTTGGCCAAAAGGCCTCTCCATATAATAGACTTGATTTTCGTTTGATTAAACGAATGTTTTCCTGCCCCTTCTACCCTCTTTCAAGTGGAAGTGTGTTAATTTTTAATTAGAGTTGTACTGTTATTTGTTGTTGCCTGGCTTGTCCGCCAGTCTGATCGGCCTCAAAAGGGTTAAGAATGCAATTGACTTTGGCTCGCCCTCTTGACTTCACACGGCCGCCACAAATTTGCAAATGCAACGAGACACGAGTCGGATTTTAAGGAGGAGTTAAGGGGCCTCAGGGCCCCAAACGACAACAACAACATCGACAGCCTTATAAGGTGGGGCCAACTACAGCAGCAGCAGCAGCAGGGACACAACCTCCTCTTTACAACTAACATGTTCTTAATTACAACGAAACAGCCGAAGGTGAGGCCGGGTTAACCAATCGGTTTGGCTTTGATCTGAATGACAGTACTATGTAGTCCCCCCAGTCTTCCCACTACCACTATTATTATTATTATTTTTATTGGTCACTCCACTCTGACCATGATATGCAAATAAATAAATAAGCAACTGGGGGAGAAAAGGCAATTGACAAGCTCATAAACTCACGGGCTCGCGCCTCAAAAGAAACTCAATCTGCTAGATGCAAATGAAAACGCAATCATATTTTATGTATGAGCCTGACAAAAAAGCTAAGAAAAAAGCAAACAAATAAAAAGAAAATCAGCGCGAATAACACGAGAAATACAATAAACTTGGGTCGCCTCACATGTGACTGAGGATTGGATTGGTGGCCACAGATGTTTTGGCCATTTCGCAGAGGGTGTATCGAGTTGAGAGTTGTGGGGCCAAAAGCATTAATCACAATTACCAGCTGATGTCATAATGTAACTCCGGGCAGGAGCATCAGGGAAATTGAACTCCAAATTAGTTTTCCGAACTTGTGTGTGACTGGGAAGTAATCTCTTCTATCAGGATATGTATGTGTACTACAAAACAATAAGAATTATAACCAAACAAACTCGAACTTATCTTAGAGGTCTAATATAGACTTCATATATGGTATAATAATTATGTGGTTATGCATAATTATTTTTTCTTAGGAGATATTTAACAATTGTATTTAAGTATTTGTTGTATTATTGGACAAACATTTTAAAAACGTTACAACAACCTACTTGGAATTTTCTTTACTTTAGAACAGATATTTTTTTAAAACTTTGGCTTAATGCGAGTTTTAAACTCAATGAGGCTGAATTAAGAATAGATTGATCAACTATTTTTTGAGTTATAAGTAAGGAATTTTTTTTCAGAAATGCATTTTTTCTAACTTTCTCGTTCTGAGTCACCCTATTCCTGTCTGGTGGGGCGCTTTTTGAGTACGCATTTGCCTGGCAAATGCAATGGCCATGGCACTCCGGCGAAGACAACAGCGAAGGTGTTAAGTTATGGCACAGTCTGCAACCACACAGCTGGGCATCCAATTTGGCCCACCACAGGCCACTTCTCCCCCGACACTCGGTGCCCAGATCCCCAGTCTCCTCCACTGGTGGCCACCTCCACCTCCAATTCCTTGGCCAGAAATTAAGCATCAGCATCGCATTTCGCATTTGCCATTTGGCGTGTGTGTTGGAACATTCCAATGGCTCTGGGTGGTTTCCACTGCTGTCACTCTATGCACTGAGAAAAAAAAATGAAAATTATAAAAATACGGGAAAGACCATACAAAAGCTATTAAATTATTTGACAATGCTCAATATACTAATAAACTACCCGCTGTTCACCTTTAGGCTTTTAATATACTTTTTACATTGTTTTCACATTTATTTAATTCAGAAATTATTATTTATATTCTTATTCATCGGTGTATTCTCCCTATTCTTCTATTATAGTCTAAAAACTTTAATGTATTTGAAAGGATCCATATTTTAAAATGGATACTTCTACGGTTAAAACTGGTTTGAATATTGTCTCCGACCCAAAAATAAATAAAATTAAATATATATATATATTATTTTCATCCTACTAACCCATTTCATAAGTGTCCAAAATAATACAATATTTCTTTCTCTGCACAAAAAGTAAGGACAAGGGGAGTGAGCCAACCACTCGCCCTGTTTTTGGCCAACGAGCGAGCTACGCGATTTGATTTATGGCCCGTTGTCAAATTATCCTTGATAAGTCATTAATATATTTTGTTAGTTCTTTTGCGAGGAGTGCCTGCCCCTGGCCTCCTCAATTTCTGGCCGTACCTTCATCATCTACGAGTGTTTTATTTCTCGATGCCGCCATTTGACTTTTGGGGCACCCCGACACTTTCGTTTGTTCCAATTCACATGGTCATAAAAACTGCGCCTAAATAGCTCCCGCTTCACCATATAATTTATGTCTTAACCAGCTCTCAAATGAAGTGGCAAATTCACACTTTTCGGAAAACCACTCGCGCGGCCCCCCCACAACAACGAAAGGCAGTAAAAATGTAATTGTGTGGGATACAAAAATACGAGTAACATCATCATAAAAACCAATTCACAAATCATAAATATAAATGAATTTCGTGCGGGGAGCAATCGCATCGATCGCATTTCGCATACAATAAAGCAATCTGATTTTCGTATCATAAACTTAAAATGATCTCTCTCCTAGCCGTCGCCTCGGAACCCTCCGCAGTGGAACAGCCAAGATATCGGAACATTGGCTTTGTGCCAGCCGTAAATCTTCGGGCCTATCAGCATCTCCACAGATCCAGAGATTGGGAGATTCGGAGAGGGAGAGATCCAAGGAGGTAGGGAGATTTCCGAGAGGTCCAGTGTTTGCGCATGCGCACGCGTTTGGGTTCGAGTTCGAGTTAGCCGGCGCTGATAGATTTATGGCGCCAAATAAAATGCCTCAAGACAACCAGCCAAATCACCAGGCTCAGCTCAGTTCGCTTCGGTTTTTTGGTTTTTATTTTCCAGCGCTGTTTTCGTCTGGGAAACAGGAGTTTTGTGGGGGGGACTTTGGCTGCCGGGCCAGCTGGTTAATCAAATAGTAAATGCGAGAAGAGTGCAGTAAAACACGATCATTGACGATATGCGGCCATAATACAGCTCCATAAACTGCCGGGCATATTAGTTTCGACTCAATCTAGTAGCGATTGGGGTATTTTTTCCCAGGTCCATGGGAAAGTTTTAAATTGTGGACTACCAAAATGAAAGAGTAGAGATGTAGATGTAATGTATTTTGTAAAAGTGATATGATCTTAGACTTATCCTATAACGTTATAAAATATATTTGATTGTTTTTTGATTGTAGTTTATTTCCCAACTATTTTTATTTTGAATAATTTTTTATTGTATCTATTCCCGACGTTGACTTAAATTAATTTCTATGGTAATTACAAATTAAACCAATGTTTCCTTACATTTTTAATTAACTTACATTTAATTATATTCTTTTATAATACTCAAACATATTTTTAATGATTCTCACATTATCAATGATAATAATACCTATTCAATCTAAAAAAAATCCGTCAAAAGGAAATAAATCATACAAGCACAGGAAGAGCACTCTATTTCCATACCCATATGTCCGTGCCACGCCCCGCACAAATCTAAGCACGCAATTTGCAAATCGCCTTCATGATCGCGCCATAATAATTCCTCCGATACGATAATTAGTCGCAATGCGATTATAAAACATTGTCCAGACCGGGGCAAAAGTCTGGAGTCTGGAGTCTGGGCTCTTGGACGAGGAGTCTCCCGTTCGTGGAGGACACTGCGCATGAGTAACGCGCCGCCGCCTCAAGATTTATGTGTGACGCTCTGGGGGATTGGGGAATGGAATGGGTCTCCAGCTGGAAAGGGGGCCTGAAATCGGCCCATGGCAGCGGCTTTACCTAAAGCACACTAGAAAAAATAAGGCACCGCAATAAAGATAATTTGATAAACATTTTTTAGTACTTTATCATATAAATGTCAAATCTAAAAACGAATAAATCCAAATTCGTTCATATAGTGGTACCCATGTTAGGATATTTTCAGGTTGTGTTAATTACATATACATGTTACCTTACCTTACCTATTATATTTATCCAAATTTTAAAAGTAAGGTTAAATCTTTTTAATCATTTAAATGTCATTAAATAAAATAAAAACATGAATTAATGGTGAAAATACGTAGAGTTTTCATACACTTGAAGGTCTAACCTTTTAAATACTGATAAGAATATGTTTAAAATAGAGCATTTCTATTAAATAGAACTAAAATTGGAATAGAATTTTGAAGTTAGTCTAAGTCTAAGTACCAGATTTTCTTCGAGTGCCACCTTTGCATTTGGGTTTCTAGATGGCGACACTGCTGATGTCCGAAAGATCTTAACCGCTCGGCGCTTTTTGCTCCGGGCATGAGCGCTCGCTCTCGTAATTTATGCGCTCAGATCGTTGACATAATTGGATGGAGGGAGGGGTTTTCCACGCCACATAAGCAAATTGATTGAAAACCTACAACAAAATCAACAAGGCTACAAAAAATACTTATATATATAAAAGGAGAAGGAAAACGAAAACTTTTTCGGAGCGACATGCAACAATTTTTATGAAAAATAATTACACCTTTGTAGTTTGTCAATCAAAGTGAACACGACCCAGACGGCAGAGGCAGCGGCAGAGACAACATGTTGAAAAATCGGTACAACATTTCATTGAGTCAACACAAATGGGCCAGGCTAACTGACTGCGAGCCACGTAAATCTCATTTGAGCCTCCACTGACATGTCGCAGGATTAAGTTGTCAATTGGTTCAGAGTGCCATAGTGGCATAGCCCCATTCCCCCCGCAATTCCCTTCCATGCGAGTGCAAAAATATTGAAATTACAGGGGGGCTTAGTTGCAATCTCAATACAATGATCGCATTTTGATGGATTCCCCATGATTTACGATGCGGAAACCAGTTAACCAGTCGCTTTGGGACCTCGATTCCATCGACAGGGGGCAGCAACAATTAACGAGCCCCATTTTAGGTGTTGCCTGCCACAGACCAAAAGACGCAGCTCCTTCCACCTGCCAATAAAGATAATTTATGTACCTTCGAAAGTGTGATGTGATGGTTGTGTGTTGTGTGTTGGCTGGATTCCTGATTAGTCCAGGGTTCTGCCATCTGTGGCTATAAGTCAATTAGTCGGCTCTCTGGCGATAAGATTGGCAAATGGGATGCAATTGATTTTGGGACATTCATATTCATGCTAAAATGAGGGGCAAAGATGTCTTAATTGAATATAAATAATCCAGATTTACGAAAATAAATTGAAAAGACTGTAAGACCGCTACTTTGTTTGTTGGTTCGATTCCAATGATCTGCATAGTTTCTATCAGATCTTCTTGCTACAGATTATTTTCTAATTAATTTTAATAAATTAATGTTTATTTGCGAATCAAATGGGTCAATAAAAATATTAGGAAACAGGTCAATATTAGGATATTAAAGTATTATTTAAACAAAGCCCACAAGAAACATTTTAATGTCCTTTTATATATTATTAATATTATTGTATAATGCACACAATTGTGAAGACAATAGGTACATGAGTGCATTAAAAACATCTTCGATTGCCAAAGAACTTAAACAAATTAAAAAAACTTTTTTACAAATTTGATTGAATTGCCGCACATCAATTCACTGGGTGGAAAATCCGTCTGGGAAATAGTGCAATTTCCATTCGGGCAAAAAGTTTTTTGTTCTGTCATTTATACGTTACCAATAGCCATAAACATAATTGCGCACGCGAGGCAATAAAATTGGCCAACCAGCAAAAATAGTGGAAAATACATAGATGGGGGTGTGTCACAGTTTTTCGCATATCACGACAATGATGCAAGCTGTCAACTTCCCGCGGTGTTCATAAAAGTCTTGTTTTGTTTGGCGAACAGATAGACGAACTGCCAGATACACCGAGAAAAAACTATACTTTATTTTAGTACTCACACTTTTTTTTAAAATATTTTAGAGGTGTTTTACATCAGTATTAACCTATTTTATCTTTTTTAGAATATGATATAGTAGAATATAAATATATTTTATTGTACTATACCATTTTTCTCCGAGTGCATGATGCCAAAACCCATAGGAACACGTCCATGAGAAGTGGATGCCATTGCATTTGCATTGTTATCGCCCAGATACGGGTCCCATTTTCAGCGGCAAGTTCGTCAATATCCATTTGCAGATACTCTGGTTTCGCGAACCCCATCCTTCATGGCACATATAGTGCACATGCACCATAGAAACCCCAACACTCCGAATGTATATCTATCAACTGCACATTCCTGTTGCATATTTGCGTTTGCAGCAGCGGCACTTATCACTTCATTGCAGTTTTATGATGCGTCAAAATTGATGCTTAACGGTTTTTCGCGTTCTCGCCGCATTTAGAGTCACTCCGTGTTGACGGTTTCTATCTGTCCATGTATCTGTATCTGTGTGCATCTGTATCTGTGTGCTAATTGGCGAGCGTGTGTGTGGGTTTGGGCCTGGTCGTGAACCATGGCCAATGCAATGAATTTGATTTTGATGTTGATTTGCCCGTCTGCGAAATGTGCCCAACTGTTGCATGCGGCGCAGTTTTCAATTTTCATCGGGTTTCACATCCGGGTTGGGTAACTTCTCTAATTGAATGTTGTCTGGCTGGCCATAGAGGGGGATTAGGCGGGGTTTAGGCCAATTTGCAGAGATCGAAAAAGTGCAAATCACAAAGAATTTTTAGTCCCGCTGAGAAGTAACATTCTGTAAGATTATTCATTTTTGAATTTAATAAGAATAATAACATTATTACTCTATAAACCTAACCGATTTGAAAGCCGAATCAAAAAATTTAAATAATCAAGGTATAATGACCCGTAATTAGTGAAAATCTTGTAATAAAAAATAATAATACATAATTAATAATGAGAGAATGCTGGTAAAATTGTAAAAGGTTCAATACAATACTTCATAAAATATAACATTAAATCTTGTATCATACTTTTATATCTATTTAGCCTTTTTTGTACTCGATCTAAAGAAAATGTAAAAATTTCTGGTATTGCAAAGTTGTTAGGAATAATCATAATATTCACCAATATAAATGTGTAAACGTATTCAGTACCTTTTCATGAGGAAAACAGGATAATTTTCAATCGACATAATTACATAATGTCGTCACAAACTGAAATTATTATCAACTGTTTAATTGACCAAAATAATTATACATTAGTAAATTATAGGGCTCCAGTAATTTTCCGCTATACTCCGACAACTTCCACCTTCCAAAACATTCCTTAAATATAGCTGTTATCACATTGACATTTCTTCCGTCATTTTTTTTTTCGGTTTTATTTAATTTTATTACCGCCAGGGGAATTCCCCAAAAATGCGGGGGAGAAGTGAAGGAGAAGTTCGAACAGCCAGTCCCATTCCAGTTAGGTTTCGATTGATTTTATTACCGATTTTTAGGTGGTTTTTATGTTCTAACAACAATTTGGGGGAAATTTTACGACAATATAACTTTAGGGGCAAACAACTCTGTTTCCACTTTTATTTTCCGCCATTCAGAGGAACTTTTACGATCATTTAATTGAATCGTGAACATTTCTTTCGCTTTGATTTCCTCTATGATTTTTATTAGTATTTTTTGTGTTTTGTCTCCTTTTTTTTACTATTCAAAATAACCAGCCAAATGAGCCAATGAAATATGGTTACGATCGCAGAAAGGCATTAAATATTTACATCGACAACTCGTAAAAGGCGAGCATTAAAATCGAAAATTAAAGTTACTCAATTAATATGATCTGCGATTGAGTCACTCGATGGGATCTGATCTTGTTATACACTCCCAGCCGAAAATAAGAAAAGATCGACAGCTGAAAGTAAAACTGTACAATTTACACAACTGCCGAGCATGTGGCAAAGGACGAAGGACGAAATTACTCAAACAAAATGGTCGTAAATCGAGAATTTGACTTCTTGTCGTCAAAGTAGGCAAAAGAAACCACCACCGAGCGGTGGTTCAGGTAGAAGAACCCCAGCTATACCATATAGCGTACATAGTTTCCCCCGAAAAACGCCGCCTGAGACTTCGGGGAAATAATAACAGCAACACTTACTCAGAGGCGACCGAACCGGAGGTTAAAGGTTATACGTACGTACCTCTCCCTCGTTTTTCTTTCTTTTTCTGGACCGAGGGGCGCAACCAGAAATTGAAACAAAACAATCAGCGATGCGCAGCAAAGGATGCGTTGTTAATTTCATTTACCCTGAAAACTCACTTTCGCTTTCTGTCCAAGATCTCAGGATCTCGGGATCTAGGGATACTGCCTGCTGCCTTAATATATGGCAGAAGTTCGAACCACTCCACTGCACTCCATTTCGTTTTAGTTTATTTTAGTAGGGGTTTGCCAGCCATCCATCGCTGCACATGTAAGTCGACACCTTGCCCAGCGAACTATGACCTGGAAGCCAGGATACACTTGGCGAAAAGGGTGTATTTTAAAGGGTAACATCATTCTCTATAGCAAAAGGGTTTGGCTCTCGAGTTACTCATATTTACTTAAGGCTGACAGATGTACGAAGGTCAAAGAGAGATTTCTAACCATCTTAACTTAATAATCTTAATAACAATTTTTCAATATATAGATTTTAACAAAAAAAATTAATCAAAATAAATTTAAGGTCTTATGAAAATATTATGAACCAAGTTTCCAGCTTAAATTAATGTATAACTTAAGGAAATGCTTTAGAGACATACAATTTAAAATTGTTGTAGTTTAGTTTTTTAAACAATAAAAGCAATAATTCCTAAAGAATAATTACTATGATAAACATGAATGAGATGTTAAGAGTTTTTGGGCATGTTCTTGTAATCCTTTGTATAGGTGGTATATACTTGATTTGAACTACTTCTTATAAAACCAAAATTAGATTTTACTCATTTCAAGTTATGATGTTATATAATGGCATGATGGTATTTTATAAATTTCGACGTCTACTTAACTCTATTGCAATGTTTTCCTCTCAGTGCACCACCAAACTGGCTGCACATCCTTTGATTTACACACTTTCAAGCCACAGGATGAAAAAGGGAAACCAAGTCGAAATTTAACAACTGGCTAAATTTAACGATCATTTTGTGGCTGTTGTTGTCTGGTAGATCGGATGGATCGTGCGATTTAACACGTAATAGTTGATTTCGCTAATAGAAGGCCAATCATAAAAGCCACTTTTATATGCAATTTAAGTGCCCGTGGCCCGGGACTATCAGTATCAGTATTTCAGCATCAAATTAAACGTTCCACACGCGGTCGCCCCAGACATTTTACGATCCCACACCGATCGTAAAAATGAAATTTCTTCCTGCCTCTTTGGATTTCTTTGCCTCTGCCCCAAAATGCAGCAGCGACTTTGGGCCATAATGGTCTGGACAAGTTTTGTTTTAATGCGATTTCTTTTCAGCCTGGTTAGTTTTAACAGTAGTTTTAGCTGGACATTTAGATTGCGAATTGCCTGATGGCTTATATTATGACCGCAATGAAGTCCGATCGCAGATAAACCGAAAAGAACTGGGTGAGTCAGTTAATTCGCAAAGATCATATAAATACCAGCTTGATCCCATTAACAATGGTAAAAGTTATGAGTCAACTTGGAAGGGTAAAGAACATTAAGTCCATGAATGAAAAAATGAAAATCATTTTCGTCCTTGACAGCAATTTTATTTCCAGCTAAATAATTTTAGGAAACGGTAGAATATTATATAACAAAATTTAATAAAATGATTTTCTTGAGTACTAATTATTATTTATGCAAGAGCATTTAATATCCGTCTATAATCCCTCGATCTTCATAAAATATTTTTATATCAGTGAGCCAATAAAATCGGTCATCAAAATTTTGCATGCCAATAAAGTTGGAGTAAAAGGTTATCAATATAAAATGAATGTTCCCACCCTTGAATGCCAATTTTCGGAATCTTCCCACAGAAGCCAGAAAAAAGCCCCGTCACCTGTTGATTGCCCTTTGGCCTCCCGTGAATCAGGAGCCATTTTTCAGGAGATTTTTTTTATCAGGGCGAAAAGCAAACAATCACGCGGCTGACTTAACCAAATCGCTGTTCAACAATGAATTCAATTCAGGCAGCGTCTGCCACCCAGCGATCGAGTATTTATATAGATAAATGTATATAACTCCATAGCCAGACACTTGTATATCAGTGATTGAGCGATCAGTTAAAATGTTTCTTTCTTATTTTATTTTTTTCCATGAAGTGAAACAGAATGATTGAGTGGCTTTCATAGACCGACCTGCATATTCCATGCCCATTCTCCAGCAAAGGTATTTCCCATGATTATTTTCGGAGGTACGGCGAAAAATAGATAAAAGGAGACAGTACGTTTGGAAAATGTAAGGCTGCTCAATATCTTGCTTAAAAATATAACAAAGCATAGAAATAATTTAAAAAATAAAACAAAAATTGGAATTATGTGATGTTGACATAATAAACCGGGATATCTTTGGGATAATACCAGGGACCGTAACGTTTATAACTTTTATAGATAAAACATATAGATAAACCTAGAAAAAAAAGGAAATGTATTTACTTTTTATTTTTCTTTAATTTGAAGTCAAGAAAACAATCTTTTAAAAAAATCCTGAAAATAAACTGCTGCAAAAAAGTTTTCCTGTTCTTTTTTCCCAATAACTATTTTACTTTAAAATATAATGGAACAAATATTGCTGTCATTATATTTCTTGTAATTTTAATACGCCTTTATATTACCGAACCGCACTGTACTCGCACAGAATGCGTAACCGCAGCATTAAGTCACATTAGGCAGTGTCAAAAAAAGCATTTACCTTTGCGATAGAATGTTTGTCCGTTGTGTTTGTTTGCCTTTGCCCGCTCGCTCGCTCCACCTGCAATATATTTCAACTGGTAACTTGACAGGTCTGCCTGTCCGTCCCACTGTCCCTCCGGCTTGGCCCACTGTACTCAATCTGGAGAGGGCTCAAGTGGCTTAATTACAAAATACCTGTCTCTGCCCACCTCCACCTCACCCCAAACCGAAAAAAAGAAGCCCATCAATTAGGGAAAACATTTTCGGGGAGTTGTCAGTTGTGACCACGTGGCCAAGGATGCAGTTCTGGTATATATATATATACATATATATATATATAAGTAGTAACCCATAGATAACCCGTGCTTAATGAAACTGCCGATAAGTTGCTCAACTTTAAGCGGAATACTTGTCACTTTTGACAGGTTCGTTAATGCCGCATGTTGCATGTTGCTGCTTTTTGCTCTTTGCTAGGTGTGAAATGCCCAATTAAGCGAAAATTTACGACCCCTTCGATGGATATGGATATGCGATATGGACATGCTTAACCCAGAGCAGACAACCTGTTATGGCCCGAAAGTCCTTGAAAACCACAAGGCTAACACACACACACACAATAAATTAACCCTAACTTCTCTAGCTCTAGTTCTTGAAAAAGGTGAAAATCTCCTTGTTCCGCTCGTAAAAACTTTGCCATTGTTTCTGCGGACTCGCAACTTTACGACTTTTCAAGGGGGAAAACTCTATAATATCAATAAAACGGAGCAACAATTGAATTTACACCAAACAAAACTTTCTGACAGCTTGTACAGGCAGGCCAGGGGTCTAGTGTTTTCGATTCCTCAGGAAAAGATTGGTCGAACTGGCATCGAAATGAGTGAGGAACATTCGGGGAACCAGGGAGACATTTTTACGATGGGCCCACGGCGAAAGGGTCGGTCGAGGGTTATGTACACTCGCCTCTAGTCATAATTTTCTATTTATCGTGTAATTTGTAGCGCAATTTGTTGCTCGTAAAACTCTCAAGTGAAAATACCATCATCGTCTTTAGCGTCATCATCATCGCACCGAGGGCCCATATAAAACTCGTAAAATGTGAAAGTTGTCTCTGTGTGTGGATTCGGTGTTTCGGGGTTTCGGGAGTGTAAACATCAGGAATTGACATCACAAATTGTTCTGGCCGAGTTCATTGGATTTATAGACTTCCTGGCACTCATGAAGTCACAAAAATTGTCCATTCCGTCAGTCGTAAAAGAGTTCGGTGCTGGATTTTCCCAAAGGGAGATATGGAGCTCAAAGGTGGCCATTTTAGTGGTCAGCCTATTAGTAACTCGTATTTAATCAGCATTAAATTCATTAACAATATTTTATAATTTATGTGTGGTGTATTAAAATGTATTTTAAAATTGTATTTTTAAGTTAAATATGCATGAAAAGGTTTTGTTTTTTTATACAAGCAAATTCTAAGTAAGCGTATTTCTACCAAAAAATAATAATAATAATTAATAAATTGCAGAAATCGGGTTGTAATGGCAACACTTTTTATAAATTTTAGAAAATATGTCCCTTTTTTTCGTTTAAAATGTTTCATAGGACTAAATAGTCAATAGGATTTTTCTCATAATTCTTAGAAAATATAAATACTACCTCCAAATTTATAAAATTAAGCCAAGCATTTTTTAAGTATAAAGCAAAAAGTTTAAAAAAAATTCGAATAGTTCATACATAACGTTTTTTCTGTGTTTAATAACCAAAATGGTATCTAAAATTATAGCTTTATCCATCGCTTTTCAGAGTTTAATTTTAAGTGACTTTATTTAAGTATATTTTTTCATTAAGCTACACAATTTAATTTTTCCATTAAAACAAAGCCCAGAATAATCAAAAAATCATAGCCAAACGTCAAACAATTGTTGTGAAAATTATTTCTGAGCTGTAAATCAAGGTTTTACCTTTGTGAAAATTGCTTTTCAGTCAATTGCTCAATAAACTGAAACGAGCATTTCATTTTTGTGAGATTTTTTTTTCTGCAACGCATACAGGGCGTATACGTATCTGAGGGATCGCCATCGCCACCCATACAATCGCAGGCATATCCATCATCACACAGACACGCAGACATACGAAAGTATTTTGCAAATTTGCGCTCAATTAATTGCAAATAATTCATTTGCTGTTCGCCCCAAGCCCGAAAAGTGAGAAAGAGAGGGCCAAACACTTGGGGTATTTTATGGCATTTTGATTTGATTTTTGTCAAGCGGTGGCAACTGAGTTTTCCCCTCTTTTCCGACCCCCCAACAGTATCCAGGCTTTTGATTTATTGCCGACCTTGTTATGTGCAGGCGCATTAGCGATATATCCATTTCACTTTCCATAATGGCATAATGGTGGCGGGTTCAAAATAAGACCACCCCTTCGTCCGCAGAAGCTCGCGAGTGGGAGCGAGACAACAGGGGCTTTTCCCAAGTTGCAAAGTCCGAAGGGGAAATGCTCTCGCTCTCTCTCTTTCTCTCTCCTTTCACGGCCTCGGCTTTTCCCCTCGCTTTTTATGGCAAATGCGGAGTGTGCATCTGAAATGAGGGGTAGGTGGAGAAATCGGAGTGTCGAGGTATCGGGATTATCGGCGCTTTCGATCGCCAGGAATCGGAGGCATTAATCGAAATTTATGAGTTTTGATAATTAGGAAACGCGATTAACATGCCAAAAGGAAAACAACGTCATCGTTACCCGCTGATTCCGAAATGAAAAGGTGGCTTTTTATTTTCGAGTTAATGTAATTCTTCTGTCGCCTTAACGGCGGAGATGTTTCTTATCGCCTCCTTTTTTTAGTTCCCCAGTTTTTATTCCTCACGAATTGGCAAATATTTACATTTTAATACTCTTTTTATAAAGAGTTATTGCTATTTTAAATCGATTTATTTTTAAGACATAAAAATGTATGGCAACATTTTTAAAATAGGCCCTTATTACCAATTTTTTTTTAATTTTAAAAATATATACTTCTTATATTATTATCTAATTTACTTATAAAAGCATTATAAAAAATGTTTTGTTTCGATTTTTAATATTTTTAAATGATAATGTATATTAACCTTTACCAATTTCTTTTTACTCTTTAAAATCTAAACAAAATTACAAATACCTAATTTAAAACTAAATTTATAGGTTTAAAAAATAACTATGGTTGAAATATATAACAGTATATGAAAATATGTAGGTTCGCTTTACAATGGAAGATTTTATTAAAATGTGTTCAGTGTCCAAACAAAATTACAAATACCTAATTTAAAACTAATTTTATAGGTTTAAAAAATAACTATGGTTGAAAAATATAAAAGTATATGAAAATATGTAGGTTCGCTTTACAATGGAAGATTTTATTAAAATGTGTTCAGCTTTTATTTTTACATTTTAAATCTATAGTAAGAGGATTCACAAATCGTTTTTCGTATCGCATCGTATCTCAACCAATTTCGGCCTGCGTTTCGAATCATTTTATTCGGCTTAACCATTTTTTGCTCGAAAACTGAAGCTGTACTGACAATTAAATTTAATTTGACGCAAATGCCAATATTCAAAATGCAATAATTCTGCTGAGCCAGCAGAGTCGTGCTGAAATCGGCGAAATACTCCGACGTATCTGCCCGTTCCCAAAATCCTGATTTCCGATTCCTGATCCCCGCAGCTTTTTCCCGTCATTGGCATCACGGCTTGGGTTTTTATTTTTAGTCGCGCTCGGAATCAATTTATAAATTTCGTTTCATTCGGTTTTTAATCTTTGAGGTTTTTGTTTTCTTGTTTTTGATATGCAAATGGTCGGTGAGCAAGAACAACAAATGTTTTATATTATTTTTGGCCAGCTTAGTCAGCCGGTTTGGCAGCATTTCCTTGGTCGGGGTATTTTATGGCATTTCGTAAGATTTAAGAGCATAACAGTTCTCGAATCCAGTTAGTCGCCAAATGTGAACCAAAAATGTTTAGCTAAATGAATAGAAAGGTCACGGGGGTCAGGAATATGCATTTATGTTGACTAATTGGACCGGAGTTCATGGATTATTCAATTTTTAATCACTGGATTTTATATACTCATAACATTTTTTTTATGTGGCAAATCGAGTTTTAAATCAAATGCATATTTAACGTAAATTGGGTCAGACTATTTCTTATATTAGATTAAAGATTTGAAGGCTAAAATTATAAGATATTCTGTGGTTATTTATTTTAGGGTTCATATGATTTTCTTGTGATTTTAGCAGGTGCTGACCAAAATACTTAGTATAAATTAAAGAAACATTACAAATCTGTATTTTAAACCATTTAAAAAAATACTATATACAGAAATAACTAATATTTAATTACAATATTTTTAATAACAAATATAAAGTACATTTAGAAATAAAAAACTCTTTTATTCAATAAACTAAGTTTATAACTCCATAAAAAGCATTTTTTAAGAATTGGGGTACTTTAAAATTTTTAAATTTTTAAAGATTTTCTGAAATCTAAAGAGCTTACTTAGCCCGACCTTGAGTTTTCGCAATTCGTTGCACTTTTCTGCTCTTGTTTTCCCCATCTGCAAGTAAACTCCTTTCTGGCCTTTGCAGCGGCCAAAAACAGATTGAATTTTTGGCAAAAAGTTTTTAACAAGCCCCAGAGAGTCCGAGGACTTTGCGAAAAGGTCTCCGAGGCTGAAAGTCCACAAACTGTGACCCAGGCGATAAGGAGGGGGCCCCCAAAAAAGAAAACCGAGGCTGGGGACTAAGAGTAATTGGTTACGTTGCCTTATCGAAATACACACAGAAAACTGGGGGAGTGGAAGCGGCGTTTAATTAGAGTTTGTTGTTTATTTTATTTATTTGCCTGGCATCTTCCCTTTTCGGGTGACCACATCGAAGTTGCTCCTGGCCAGCTCATGTTGCTCCTGTGTGTTGCCCATGTTGCTCGTGTTGCTGGTGTTGCTGGTGTTGCTCCTGTGCTTCGCTCGTGTGGCTCTTGTTTTCCTTGGCTGAACTGCATTTTTGTGTGCTGACCATTAATAATTTCATTGAGTCGATATGGTTGCTCCTCTTTCGGCCGTGTGTTTGTTTTCCCCCCGTTGTTGTTGCTGGCACAACGGCAGCAACATGCAACAGCAACAGCTACAGCAGCAACATCGACGCAACGGCGGCTTCCGTTCTTTAGTCCCCCCGGAAAACTTGGCTTCCTGCCCCCTTTTTTATAGCCAAACTCTACACCCATGGCTTTGATTTTTGTATATTTTTAAAGTATGCAATGTATGCAATCCATTGGATTGAACTAATTAAAATCATCAGTATCCGCTATTAAATGTTGAGCGAATGAATGCTTTAGAAAAATACCTAAATGTTTGGACACACTATGATTAAAGAACATTTTAAAAACCATTAATATATTTCATCTCCTTTATAATTTTGATTTTAAAATGTAGAAAGGTTAAAAAATAAAAACTATATATAAAATTAAAAAAAAAAAAAAAGCTATTTAATATATTTTTAACCTATGTTAACTCAATAAAATTTGTTGTATTTGTTTGTGAACAGTTTAGCTTGGCAAATATTTTTAAAAAGGATTTAATTTGCTGGTATCACAATCAAAAATTATTTGACTATTTGAAGGCTACATTTAAAATTATTTAAAATATGTTTATATTGTTTGTATCATTTTTTATTGAACTTTTTTAAAGACTATATTTGGAAGCAATCAAAATTCTGGCTTTGTTTTTCGGCTGCAGCTAAGTCACTCTGCAAAATCACTCTATCATTTTCCAACTTTTTAAACAACTGCCAAGAAAATATGTATTTTTTAATTCTTATTAAATTATGGATGTTATTTTGCTCTGGCAGCGCTTTTCTCTTTGTTTGCTTCCTTCAATTTCCTATTGAGAATTTTTTTGGCACTTGCAGATTGCAACCAAAGGCCACGCCTTGGAAAATCCAGCCCCCTCGTCCCACTGACCACTGTTTTACCACCCAACCCCCGTCAATAATGCCATCCCCGCCCCTGGAAAATGACCCATGTTTTTGGCTGGTTTTCCTTCGCTTCTGCTGCTGTTGGTCATGCGATAATAATATTTGTTATTTACTTTACCGGAAGGAAAACCAAGGAGAAATAAAACAACAAAAAAGAAAACCTCGAAAAAATAACGGAAATGCACATAAATTTATTTATTTTGTGCGTTTCTTGTTGTTTCTTTTGCAGGGAATATTCTTTGCCGGCTTTCCCATTTTCTGGCTTCTCAATTAGATTTTCTTGACATTTTCAAAAAAAAGTTTCTTTTTGATAACATTTTTGTTGACATCAATTTGGGAGTAGTTCGAAGACAAATAAGTTGAAAATGAGCTTAATGACATTGAAAGATATATTTTTTATCTTTTATACATAAATTAAAGAACTTTACTTATTTTTTAGTATGAAGTAAATAATTAGGTATTATTTTTTATTGGATCTCCTAACTTCAAAGATGGTTTTTAAGCAGTTAAAGAAAATAAAATATTATTTTGTTGAATTTTAAAACGCTGAAAATTATTTATACCTTAAGTATACAAATGTTTAGCTAATTTTGGTTCCAGTTTATGATTACTTCAGGTCAAAAACAATTCCCAGCCCTTTAAAACAGATCGAAATAGTACTTTCCATTTTTCAGCCTTGCAATACAGTTTGTATACTTGAGTTTTCAATTGAATTCGATTCCTTGACGAATCGAATACCATTTAGCGTTCGCTTTGGTAATCCTAGAAGTGGTATCTCATTCCTTAATTTAGTTATTAACATGATGCATCTTCTGGGCCCCCGCCTTCATTTGCGCTAAGTAGTTTTTCATAGGAAAACGATTTCCTCCATCTGTGTAAAAGTGATTTTCACTTCATTTCGATGGGCTGCTCACTCCCCGCTCCGGGGAAAACTGCTCCCCCCGCCCCTTCCCCGATTGCGCCCTTGACAGTTTCAAGTGGTTTTCCAGGGCAATCAATCAAAAGGCAGCTAGAAGGAAAACGTTTTCCCGACAAATGTGCCAGGAAAAGATCACCGGTCCATCCGAGAGGGATGAGTCACTTGGGAGCGGGCCGAGGATTTTCTATTTTCAATATTGTATTATTGTCGATTTTCGTATTTTGGAGGATTGTGTTTTCGGGAGGGGTGCTCAACACATGTGGTCACAGGCGGGTGGACAAAAGACTCGGTGCATCTTAATCCCCGATGCCTTCCGCTCATTTGCATTTCCCAGTGTTTTCCCTACTGACTTTGATGAAAAATCAACTCGCACTATCTGCCCTTTTCTAACTCTGTTTTCCTCTTTCTGTTTGCAGGTAAAGTATGATCAAAATCCGGGAGCAGGTAAGTGATTTGGAAACCCTTAATCACCTGGAAATTAACTTTGTGGCAAAAGTTTTTAAACGGCAAAAGTACTTCATTTAATAAAAATATATAGTGGACGAGTAAAAGGGTAGATATATTAAATTCAAATACTTCAATGGTGAAATCTTCAAGTATCAAAACCCCTAACAAATAAAAAGGTTTAGTAAAGGTTATTAAAACTGAAACTAAGACCACAAAGAATATTTTATCAACTATATAAAACATATATAAAGCTATAAACCTTTTTAAAAAGGAAAATTAGTTCTAAAGAATTTTTAAAAAATTATACAAGTGGTTTTGTATATCATAAAAACCTTAAAACAAAATTAGATTCAACTTAACTTTTCCAAAATATTAAAAGGAACTGACTAAATATATAAATACTTACCCTTTTACTCATCTACTATATAAGAAAATTACCGAAACAGGCATTACAAATTTAAAGCAAATATATTAGGGACACCGGCGGCGTCCTTGAGATTAGCGGGGTGGCGGTGGGCGGGTTTAGGCCACGTTTGTTGACAGGCCCGTCGGCTGGCCGAGTTGGAATTGACACTTTTGTCGGCGGCTGTCAAAAGCAGAGCGAAACAGCCCAAAATACCAAAAGGACATCGTCCTGGATGACACGGCACATTTGTATAACCAGCAAATTTGCCATCGATTTTTCTTCGGGTCAGTTAAAGTAGGCTGAATGATGACTCGAAGAAAACTAAATAAAATTCGAAGGACCTTACTGCACAGAAAGAAATAAGCTATAATTTTCTTAACTTTATATTAATCACTTATATATATCTTTGATACACCTGTATTTTTGAAAGGAAACTTGGTTCTTTGTTAAATATCGCAATAAATCATCACAAATGATCCTTGTTTCTTTCTGTGTAGAGGGTGTGAGTCGCAATAGATCAGGTAGATTTATGTGCAAGTGTCCTAAGCCTTTTATGGGCCTTTTCAAGCGTTGAAAGTCACAAAAAAATTAGTAGGCAAAAGGAAGATTCAAGGAAGAAACTGGCGAACAGGTAACTATGCAGGTAAACTGGTAAATCCCGTGCTCAAAATCAAATTCCTTTCGCTGGGAACTCAAAAATCATTGGAAATGAATCATTTTTAGATTTAAGATAAATAAAATGCATGAATAAATGAAAATACAACTACATATATTCGCGCGCGTGTAAGTTAAGAAACATTAAAATCTGTACTGTTTTCGGAACATAATAAACAATCTAACAACGATATGATACAGAAGTTAACAACTTTATAATTAAAACAAATATGTAATATAACATACTTTAAATTAAACAAGAAAATCTATAATATTACTATGAAATGTGTGGTTACAAACTACAGAAACTTATTAGATCAATATAATATAAAGAATTCGGGACAAGAAATACTTACTAAAACTAAAAATATAAAACACAGTGAACCTATAAAAAAATACCGGAAATTGAAGATCCTTTAACTCCAGTGATCATAAAACTGTTTAACATGCCCAGACCCACAGTGGCTGTGCAACCGTAAAACAGCTGTAAGGCGCGTTGCCATAAAACACATCGTGCCTCTCACTCCAACGCAATGCAACGCAGGCCATCTCGCTCTGGCAGGCCGGCGGCGTGGCGGCTCTCCCACGCTCTCCGGCGAATTCGGACAAAAACAAACCATTAAAAGCGCGGCGAGAGAGCGCGTGCACTTGTCTGTCAAGATTATGGCGGTTTCAGTCACTTTGTTGCTGTTTCTTTGTTTCTTTTTTCGCTTGCGTTTCATTATTTCTGCAGCGACGGCGAATAAGAAGTAGAAGAAGAAGAAGAGCGCCGACGGCAACTCCTATTTTTCTTCATGTGCCATTTTTTTGCTTTTTGTTTTTGTGTTCGCCTTTTATTTTTGCAGCTTGAGTGAGTGAGTGAGTGCGAGCGAGCGAGATGGCGCCACATCAAGTTGATATCGTGTCGTCGTCTTCATCTTTTGCTGTCGCTCGTCGTTTGCGTTTGATAAATTGCGTTTATAAGAAAGAGATGAATTGTCATGCACACAACACACACTTCGCTGCCGACGTCGACGGCGACGCCGACTGCGCTGCCGGCGTTAACATCACTGTAATCGCTGGTGTGTGCGTAAGTGTTTAAATCATATTGGCTGCCCCCCAATCGCCGTGTGAGTGTGTGCGTGCATGGGTGAGCTTTCTCTCGCTCTTCCCTCTCTTTCGCTCGTCTGGGATTGGAAGTTTCCAAATGCAATTTTCCTTGAGGTTTTCCCGAGTCAATTCCTTTTCGGCTATTCTTCTGCCTTTTTTTTTGTATTTTGCACTCGGTGGGTGGGGAAACCCAGCCCCCTAAATTCGCTCACTTCCCCGCTTTCCTTGCCCCCCTTTCTCCTTCGCCTCTTGATTATTTTCCTTTTTTTTTTTTGGTGATTTAAATTTCATGGTCCCTTCAATTTGGCAAAGTTCTAAATATTAAATTAAATTCCTGCCTCATTTGGGAAAATTCTTGAGCTTTTCTCGGCATTTTTTTGGGGCTTTAGACAAGACTTTGGGAGGAAAAAAGGTGTTCAACAGAATTAAATGCACCAGTTTTTAAAACATTGCCTTCTTTTATGTTAAAAATGTTCAATTTTTATAAGTTGTTACTTGAAATACAAAAAAAATATACAAATATTAGTTCAGAAAAACGTTACAACTTAGTTGATCCTAAATTAGAGCCCTTTGAGAGCCTATTAACCTACAAGTTTGGTTTATAAATTCTTGTTTGCTTTATTATAGAACTAATCAAAAACTTTTTCAATTATTTTGATAAATATAATTAGAAACCTTTTTCATAACGAGTTGTTTTAATGTTTTTATTATAATATTTCAAAAAATTTTCAGAAATTTTTTTTATAAAAAATATGTTTATTTAGCATTATTTGTTTTCTTGGAACTTTGAATTATCTATACTTATAAGTTTTAATTGGAAGACAAAGCATCAGTTTCCCTTGCTAATTCCGGGAAATTCGACATAAGTATTCCGAAAACCTCTTATCAATTCCGGTTAACCTACTGAGTTGCTCTAGCAAACCAACCTAATTTCATTATAATTTCGCTGGGATCCTTGAACTTTGCACCGCACCGATCGATCTGTGGTTTGTCGAATCTAATTTGGTCATCAGACCGAATAGTTCCCACACTGAAGCTTTTGCCTAATTTATTGCATTTAATTGATTCGATTTTGTGTGATTTTCGTTTCACATAAATTACTTGAGAAGCCGCACAAAAGTTCGCAAGTCGAAAAGGCCAAAAAGAGAAGAAAGCGAGCCCCGAACCGAAAAAAAAGAATGCAGACAACCGCAAATCAATCAAAGTCTCATAAATTTGTCAAAGTGTTGACAAGACACAGACCCCCCATATCATAGATCCCATCCCAAGATATTTAGGGGGGGGGGATTTCGAGATGCCAGAGATGAAATGGCAACCAGATTAAGTGCAACATCATCTTTTTGACCAGCGAAAACAGACACGGGAAATCCTTTTGGCGAGCGTCGGAAAACAAACAAGGCTATTTTTCATTTTCCTAAAAACGCCGGCCAAAGCTCGCCGTCTCTTTCCCGCCCCACTATCTCCGTCTCCCTCTCTTTCGGCGTAATGGCAACTGCAGCGCCAAGCCAAAAATACGCTGGTGAAAAATTGCCTGGGAATATGTGTTAACTGCTTTTTAAACTGCCACGAGGACGACGACACGACAGCAACAATAACAGCAACCATAAAGGGGATTTTGGGAGGGTTACGAAGGTTGGAATACCCTGGATTTGAGGGACAGGGATCTACCAGATCGGCGGGTTTTTATAGGAACAGTGTAGATTTTTCTTAAGGGCTTTTGATTTGGCAAGCGTCTAGAAGAAAGAGTTTTATATTTTAGGATTGGTAATTTTTTAGAGTTAAAGCAAAATAAATTTATCCATTTGTATCATATTTTGGTCTGAATGTGACAGATTTTTTCATTGCAAGGAGAATGTCAAATGTAAGAAGAAGAGTATGTTTGTAGACAAATAAAATATACCACATTTTGATATATTACATAATAAGTCCTTACAACCGTTAGTTTATCAACACAATCATTATAAGAAAATCTATTACTCAAGAAAAACATACATAGGTGTTTGTTTGGTATGCCTAGAAATAAAAACGAAGAGTCATAAGATCCATGAGTTCCTCATCATAATCTTGCAATTGGAATTTTTTTAATTTCAATATTTATAATTTATATGTTTATATTTAAAAAATAAATATCTTTAATTTTTTCACCCATCAAAAAAATAAAAAAGAAAGGACATTTGTTTAGTCTTTCATATGACTCCTCCCCTAAAATAAGTAAAACTTTTTGAACTATTTTTTGTCCCAATTTGCAAGGCTTTTTTCTTTATAATATATATTAAAGTAAGGATACCATTAGTACGGGGTATTAAAAATCCAAAAAAAAAGCTTAGTCGCCAGACAGGAGCGCAGAATGACCTGCAGGATGTGCAATTTTCAGCGAATGTTTTTGGCGATTTATCGCCGTGCCAATTGTTGTTGTCCGCGAAGGAGATGGAGATAAAGAGAAAGAGAGGGGGAGAGCCGAACAGCTGTTTGTTGTTGTCAGGATCGCATATCCTTTCAAAGTGGCCAGATCACCGTTACAAACAAAAAAAAAAGGCAAACTGCAGCGAAAAGTTTGTTTTTGTCGTCGCCGCTTCTTCTTCTTCGCCTTACAGTTTCTTCTCTTTGCTTTTTTTTACCGCTTTTCTTGGAAGGCGTTGCCATTTCTGGCGCGCGTGTGTGTGTGTGTGTGCAGGCACGAGTGTGCCAAAAGAGAGCGAAATGTTGAGCGAAAGCTGATGGACAACTGTGTGTCTTTCAACCTGTGTGCAGTGCCAAAGCAAAAGGTGCGGCGAAACGAAAGAGAGCCGAGCCAAGCTGCCACTCACTCAAGCGAAAATAACAAATGGGATTGGTTTTTGCTGATTTTCGACGCCGGCAGCGACGCCGGCAGAGGCGAAAAACCCATAAGCCGTCTCCTTTTGGCCAAAGCCAAATAAATTTCAAACGCGGCGAACATTGCGCAAAAAGAGGCGAAAACCGTAAAACAGAGAGAGGGAGTGAGAGAGAGAGGGAGAGAGAGAGCGAGCGAGCACGAATGTGCATGTGAATGACAAGTGTGTGCATGACAGAAGAGGCGTACCAACAAATCAGTCATCGTCGCCCAGGACGTGAGAGCGCCTGCGCTCTCTCGCCGCGCCGCCCGCAATTCGCCGGAGCGTGCGCATAAACAATACGCGTTGCGAACCGTCGGTTAATCTATGTATATATTCCTCTCGCTTGCACTCGCTGAGTTATGGCCATGTGCCGAGTTAATGGCACAATTGTTGCATCCAGAGCCAGAGAGAGAGAGAGAGCGGGAACGAGCAGTGCGGCGACATGATTGACAATCGCTCTGCACCGCTCGCACTCGCTGATATTGCTGTTGCACTGTTGCTCTCCGCTGTTAACTAACAGCAATGTTAGGGCCGACCAAATGGCGGGTTGGTTTTTCGTCCAAATTTCTTTCATCCGCACAGTGTATTTTTGACTGCGAAGCGCGTACGACGTGTGTCTGTGTTGCGTTGCGTTCGAATAAAAAAAAAGAAGAGAGGAAAAGCGAAGCGAAAAAGCGTTGCCGTCGGTGAAGTTTATTATTATTATTATTATTATTGATATTACCGATATTTGCCACGCGTTTTGCTAACACGGATAGCCATCAATCAACCAAACACTTGGAAATCGCGCGCGTTTTTTCCATCGCGCGAAACAATTGCATCACGTTTTTAAGTGCGTTTTCCCCGAAACTACCAAACGAAAAATCCAGGAAAATAGGGCCCAAATAAATACTATTATTCGTGGGCCGCGGAGGGAATTTCTTTAAACGAGGGGATCCCGCCGATCCCCCCGCAAAAACATAAAACCCATATACGCAAAATTGCCGTCGCAAAAACATACTTATATATTATATTATATTAACAATATAATTTGTTCATCTCTAGTAACGTAGTATGTAGAAGCAGCTGTGATAAATAGTGCGCATATTATACGAAAAAAGCAAAAAGAGTATACGACAAACAAATAAAACAACAAAAGCAACCACACTACTACTAAAAAAAAAAAAACAACCAAGGAAAAGGTCTAAGGAAAACTCAAAGAGAGAGGGGAAAATTGAGGAAATCGCCATGGATTTATGACAACAACAATTGCAACCCAATAACAAATGATGTTGCAACAACAACAACCATACACGAGTATACCAAGAACAACAACAACAACTGCAACGGCAACTAACAACAAATTGTATACGATTTTTATAAACCAAACAACAAATTCTATGTAAATAATTATTATAACATACAAAAAAGAAAACATTCGAAAAAAAAACAGATCTCCCGCTTAAAAAACCAACAAACGCGCGCGTAACAACAACAACAACAATACAACAAGTATACAAACGTAATAATAATACATAAAATCTAAACAAATGTGCCTGTGTTAAAACAAAAGAAAGAAAGCAAAATAAAGAAGCAAAGCATTCAAAAAGCAGAAGCTTCCAAAATAGATGTAAAAGTGCAAAACATACCTACATAAAAACCAAAACCAAGAAAGTAATACCCCTAAAATTAAAAAAGAAAAAACTCAAGAACTGGAAAAGAACAGAATAAAGAGGACTTCAAAACGGACAGCTACAGTAGAGCTTCCCTAAAACAGAGAGGCAGTTGAAGCGGCGGAGCGGGACGTCGGTCAGTGTGTTGCGCCCCCATTTGTTGTTCCTACTCCAAAAGTGGCACAAATCGGGTTAGACGTCGCTCCCAGAGCATTAATGGCTCAGCCCAGGGTAAGTAGATCTTGAATCTATAGGGAAAACCCCATAGACAGGTCCTCCAGAGAGTGTTGTTATCCTGAGAAAAGTAGCGACGGCTAAATAGTCGGTTATTTAAGTCGATATGTCATTGAGTTAGGATCTCTAAAAGGCCGACGGCACTAATGTGTATCAGTTTATAAAGGTATTATATCATTTACTGAATCTCAAGTGCAACCAATATACAAACCATGAAATATTTTCAGTATCTCAAGCCAAATTCTAGAGTTATTTGAGTTCTGAGTTTTTTATGTAAAGCCTCCAAACTCCCAAAAAGTAACCCATTTAATCAATTCATTGGGGAATACAGTTCTTATTTATTAATAGAGCCCTATCAAAATGAATTTTAACCAAGCGTTTCTGTGCCTTTGTGTGTGTGTGTGATGGAGGAGGAAATTTGATTTATGCGGGTCATTTTCTCTTACAAGTTTATGTAATTAACCGAGTCCAGGGCAACCTATTTTATTTTGGGAAATGTTTAAATTCCATTTTGTACAATGTCTGTAAAAGAATGATGGACATTATGGGATCAGTGAAATAATAAAATACTTTAAATTTTTTTCCAAAGAAGTCAGTATAATTTTATGTTCTAGTATAATAGAATCTTTATTGAGGTCAGCGAAAGTTTTAAAAACAGAACTTTGTTCAGTAAACACAAGACAATTAATAAAACCACACATCAATTGACTTTGCTCTGGTTGTTATAGAACTATCAACTATTCCCGAAGACCACTCGTTTCGCACCATAAATATTTATTAGATTTTTTTGTATAAACATTGTTTGGGACCTTCACCTCAAAAGAGCCCCCTGCTGGAGATCTCCCGATGTTTCCACCATTTTCCATCACGTTTATAAGGCATAAATTCTCGCCTCAGTTTAAACGCAGTAATAATTTTTAACAATCCATCTGGATCATAAATTATATGCTAATCAGGTGACCGACGGTCACCGCCCCACTCGCTCCTCAAAAGGGTAAAATAAATATATTATTACCAAATCGCAGTTAGACTTTATCAATTGATTATCATGGCTACGCGAAGTGAACTTGATTTTTATTTAACGGAGCAAAAAGGCTTGAAACATGGCTATAAGAGTGTTGTGTGTGTGTGTGTCTTAACAATTAGCAAGTTTGTGGGGTTGTGTGTGTGTGTGTATAACCATGGCTGTTTGGTAGCATTAAAAAAAAAATCAAAATGAAGGAAAAAAAAGAAAACGAAATGCCCGCGGGAATTTCGAGTGTCGAATAAATTTACGCTTGTGGTTTAATACCCGATTCCCAACCGAATCCACCTCTTTTCGAACCCCCATTTTCGTAATTCTCCTGCGGCACTGGCTCTTTTACCCGAATCGCGCCATTTCAATTCCATCAAATGAATTTTTCGACTCGGGGCAAGAGATATATGTATATCCAACCGTATATATAGGGGTATACTGTCTGTCTGTCTGTCGGTTGGTCTGTGTGCATTTGATGCATATAATTTTATTGCACATTTTGCACATTGCCAGCGGGCCCAAAAGCGATCCATTCAGTTTCTCCCGCTTCGCGGTTTTATTATTTACAATTTTATTTTTACCATTTTCCATGACTTTACTCTTTACTCCTGCTATAATTTGCGAAAAATGGCGGGAAGCAATTTTCGCGGGTTGTTCTTCTCGCTCTTCCCATCTCATGCATTTTTATATATATTTAATTTGATTATTTTATGCCGTTCGAAAAAGCACTGAGAGTACGAGAGACCCAGAGAGAAATACAAAAAAAAAAAAAATGCAATTGCAATTGCAATTTGTATAAAAATGTGCATTGCAGCTGCTGCAATTTTTGCTGCCTGTACCCCCCTGGCAACCACCGCCCCTGCATTTTGCCATTTTTCAGTTCGTGTGCCATTTCAAACGCCTGCAAAATGCAGCACAAAAATTGTTTTGGTGTTATTTTAATTTAAAGGTTAACCGCAGCGTAATTTGTGGCATAAAATATAATTCGTCTATCGTGTGCTCTCTGTTTGTACGAAGCATTTTTTTCGCTCGCTTTAGAAAATAAAATCAAAATAGAAAAGATCAAGGAGAGCGGAGCAGCGGAAAATGCCACAGTCGATGGCTGTGGTTTACTTTAGTGGCCAAAAGCATTTACAAAAGTTGATGGAAACATGGGCTATTCGATTTAGTTGGTAGCAAGACTATATTTTTTATGGGGATATACCATAAAAATACCATTCAACAATGTATTTTTATAGTATCTTATCTATTTGGAAGATATAATCCAGTAAAAATCATTTGTGGTTTAGTTTAGTGGCCGACAACATTTACAAAAGTTGATGGAAACATTGGCGATTCGTTTTGGTTGGTATCGAAACCATATTTTTTGTGGGGGTATAACATTAAAATACCATTTAACAATGTATTTTTATAGTATTTTATCTATTCAGAAAGTACACAAAATACATATTTTTGTGGGAAAATATCATTAAAATACCATTAAAAATATTTATTTTTATTGTATTTGATCTATTTATAAGTTATAATCTCATAAAAATCCGTCAGGCAAACCCTAAAAACAAAAAATCCAAATAGCTATGTATTCTTAAATCACTGAAACTTCATATGAATAAGCTAATAGTTGGAATTATATTGTGAAGGAAATTGAAATATTTTCGGGAATTTCCGTTTTGATACGTATCTGTATCTTAACTTAGAATTTCTCAGAATTATAAATATAACATTTTTTCCCGCTGGCCCTTATCAATCTGCCGAATTCTTAATCTTTGTTAGCGTCCAATTCTTTTCTAATCAAGTGAGTAATTCTGCGGTATACCCAGCTTCCCCGCATGAGTCACGGCTCCAGAAGAGAGTTCCTTCCCCGGCATGCCCGTTTATCTGGAGATTTGCAGATATATCTTGGGTTTTTTCTTTGCTGTTGAGAATTCGCTCTACAGACGCTTCACATGCCAGCGAAAATTGAGCGAGTAGGAAGCGTCAGGCTGAGAGGAATATTTATAAACAAATTACATATGCATATTTCTGCAAGGGGGCACCGGGGGGTTAAGACTCTCTATATGGGGCCTATACGATGGGGCCACCATCTCCATCTCCAACCATCCCATGTTGTTTTTCGTGTGCTAAAGAGCTTCATGTTTAATGATCAAATTGCGTGCCTGATTCTTGGGTCGGTGCCTGCTGGTGCTATATAGTTGTTGCCTTTGTTGCTATAGCCTATAGAGTAGTATTATTATTTTTATTTTGCTGCCTTACTATACTACACATAGTTGCCAAGTTTGACGAGGTCGCCAGCTTTGGCCGCTGCCGTTGAAAGTGTTTTCATTAGTTTCATTTCTTGTACATTTACGCTTAAAAGTTTTTTAAATATCTCCTGACTCTTTGCCGTAATTTCCCCGAACATTAAGTCAAAGTGTTTTGCTAATATTCATCGAATAAAGTGGAATTACTTTTTTTTTTCCTGTTAGTAGAAAACTCTTTTTCGGGGAGATCCATCTATAAGAAAAAAAACACTGCCTTCGTGCGGGGCAGAGAAAGAAAAAAAATGTGTACAGACAAAAATGTGTTGTAAAGTAGAGGAAAAATCATTTAGACAACTTGCACGCCGCTCATTAAATTAAATGAGCCATCAGCACGCAATTTATTTTCGTATTTTTGAGTAACTTTTGGCCTCGGCCAGGAGACGTTGGCCAAAATGCCAACTCCAAAAGACTTTTGTTTCTTTCCGCTTGGAATTTTGTTAGCAAAGTTGGCCAAGTCCTCGGCGCAGAGCTATTTAATTAAATAGCTGGCGAAACGGGATTTTGTAGATAGTTTATTTAGATTGACAGCGGTGTATATTTTATATTATATATTAATTCCAATTAAAACGAAATCATGTTCTTTGTTTAATTTCATTTAAAATGTTCCACAATTTAAATGTTATTCTGCATTTTTCACCACAATTTCCTGTCAATTTAAATTCAAACATTTTTGTCTTTGGTTTCGTTGCTCTTTAAATTCGCAGAAAGCAGCTAAAAATATTTTTTAAATTCCTTTTCTTTCGATTTATTTTTGATTCGATATTTTTGTGTTGCTTGTTGGATTTTTTTTATTTTTGTCGGAACACACGAAATTTAAATTTACCTTTTTGGACAAATTTTTGTTGCTTTGCCCTGTTGGTTTTTGTTAATCATCTGCCAGTTTTTGTGTCTGCGAGTTTGGGGCTCATTTTAATTTAATAAATGCCACGGACTGACGTCATTTGTTGTTGATTTTTGATAAATGTTAAAGCGCCAAAGAATTCATTTTATACTTTTTTCCCCCCGTGGTCGCCTTCAATTTGGCTACCGAGCATCTAATTTCTCTGTTTTAAATTTATGCATATATATTTATTTTCGCATGTGTTAAGTATTTGTTTTTAGACATAAATTAAATGGAAAAAAAGAAAAAAATTAGCGCACGTTTTTGACTCTTGTCAAAACCCCCCATTTCAACGTTTGATGTTTGCCTGCTCGATAATATTGTTATTATAAGCAATAAAAGTTAATAATATCGCCTAGGATGAAGCGTGTTTTCCAAGTTTTGTTTGGCAATGCCTGCAACTGTAAATTAAAATAACACCCAGGCACGCAACAAAAGTTAATTGTCTAACACCAAATAAACTTTTGAGGCCGCCAAAAAAAAAACCGAAAAAATACTGGGCGTGACTTGGTTCATCGGGGGAAGGAGGCGTGGCAGTGGGACACACCTACAACTGCGGCTCGTCTGCTAATTAAGCCCAGCTAAAGCTAAAGCTAGAGCCCCAGTAAAAAAGGGGAAAGAATTATAGAGAAATACATACAGATATATGGCGAAGAAATGGAAAGAAATTCAAATACAACATGATAAACAATTAATTTTGATTAGGCCTTCGACCGCGCCAGCGCAATTAAGAAGGTTTTTTTTTTCTGTTCGATTTTATTTGGGCTATGAAAATACAAAAATACCAAATAAATAGAAGAGGCGAAAAGCAAAAGTGTTGAGGGGCGCAAAAGAACGCAAGAAATCGATAAACGAAGTCGGTTGTACAACCAAAACATATTGAGGCCTTTAACGCGGGGAAAGTGGGTGGTGGTCTATATGGCTATATGTAATGGCGGCCATTGTCACCATTTTGGCCAAAACACCAGGGCACACACACACATACGAACTCTATCTCTGTCTCGCGTTTTGGGTCTGGCTGCATTTTTGCACTCATAACTCTTCTGCTGCTGGCGTCTGGTTTTTGGTCAGTTTTAGGCGCCGCTAGATAAAGCCCATCCACCACCCACTATACCACCCATGCCCATCCATTTACCCCTTTTTTAAGGGCCTCCCCTGTTCCGTAAAATGTCCTTGCTGTGCGACTATTTCCGGTACCTCTCTGGGTTTTTGTGTGGGCAACATTTTCAGTTTCAAGTTCACGCAGGATTTGCTCACTTAAAGCTAGAACTTGAATGAATTTCAATTCAAGTTTATAACTATGTTGGTATTTTGCTAGTATTTTTGGTATTTATATTACTTAAGTTATTTTAATCTGCATATTAAAGCTCTGCCTAAAATTTCCAATTGAGTTGTTGCTGTTTAGTTGGTAGGCTGGCTTTTGGCAATGCCTTAATGTGGCCCAAACACGACAAAAACATACCAAAACCAGGCACACAAACAGACAGCAAGTGGGACAAGAGCCGGAAAACGCAGGAAAACTCCCCCGATAAAAGGCTGCTCCGAAAATAAAAATAAAAAACAAAATCGTAGCTCCTTCAGCGCCTGTCACTGACAGTTTTGAGCACCACCGCCCACTTTTGGCCCCCTCTTCTCCTAGTTGCTGTTGTTATTGTTGTTGTTGTGACTGCCATGGGGGGCGTCATAAATTTTTGAAGGATTTTCGACGCTGAACTTGTCAAAATCAGACCATGGGCCTCAACTGTTTCGGTGGTTGGTTTGGCTCAGTTTGGTTTGGCTTATATTGATCCGCTTGGCCAAGAGCTTTTCCATTCAACAAGGTCAATGGCTTGGTCACTAAACAACACAGAAAAATGGGGAAAAATACAGAGAGACAGACAGAGACAACATCAGAGAGATCATCAATCAAAGTTGGCCCAAATGGTTCGGGGAGTTGTACAAAAAAGGGAAAAAATACCAAAAACCCAAGTGTATTTGCCTGTTCGATTTTTACTCCTCATTGTGTATGTCTGTTTTTTTTTCTTTTCTTTTCTTTGAGCTCTTCTCTACGGCATCTCAAATTCCCACATTACTTATGTACAAGTACAAATTGTGGTAATTTTCAAGATCTCTTTGTTGCTCCACAATTTCCTCATTTCTAAACGAACGAAACGCGAACGCCAAGAAATCGAAACAAAAACAGCAGCAAGCAAAAAAAAAAAAAGCAGCAGCATTCGGTTTGTGCCACCAACACTAAAATTAGCATAACAACTTTATAGTTTAACAGCCATGAACTGAACCCCAGCGCGAAAAACCGAAAAAGCCAGGCCAAAACGAACTGACTAAACCCGGACAACTCGGTAGTATCTATGAGTTTGTATCTCGTGCATGTGCACACACAGGCCAACACAGACTAAAGTAAAAAAAAAACGGAGGCAGCACGACCGCCTCACTAAACTAATCTCTGGTGTGTATCTCAAGGATTGCCAACCTCAAAGGTTGACAAAGCTTATTTCTGGTTCTTTTTCTCTTTTCTTGAGCCACCTGCAAAGACAGCTGCCTTATGACGCGCACTGCACTATTTCCAAAGTATAGATACAAAGATACAAAGATACACACATCCTTACCAGCTGCAAATCCTTGACATTTTCGCCAAATACAATTTCAATTCCCCCTCCATCAGAAACCCAAACCCTCTTCTCTCAACGGCAAGTCAATTGCTCATTTAGTGTCAAAGATTTTTCCAGGCTGATAAAAAATCAACCTCAACTTGTTTTTGGGGAGTGGGGCGCGGCGGGGTGAAAGGAGGGGGACCACATCACATCTCTTGTCGCTGCACAAAAATCTTTTTGTCAACTTCAACTTCTTCTTCGGGCTCCCTCAAATTATGCAGTGTGAAACGGCGAGGAGAAGTGTATCTTCAGTCGACGCCACTTGAGTACAAATGATAAAAATCTCACACACAGCGTTGAACTTTTGTAAAAATAAAAGAGGAAAAAATCTGACAAAAATAAAAATAAAAATCATTTCTCAGTTGTTTGGTGTTATTATTATTATTGTTGCACAAAACCGGTTTGCAATTGCGCGGCTTCACAAAATGTTGTACAACTTTAGCCAGAGATAGACACAAATACACTCGAAAATGCCTGGACAGATTAACTGATAATATTCAAAATTGTCTGCTGCTTTTGGCGCTTAATTAATATGCAAAAAACGTTGAAAGACAAAAGTAAGGTAACCGAAATGTATAGTATGTATAGCTGTATGGGTTGTACGGGTATACCTACTTATACGTATATCTATATAATTTCGAAGCAGCGGCAAAGTAATCACAAGGTCGTCATTTGTTGCTGGGGTTTGTCTTCTTTATCGGCATGTTCTCTTCTGCCCCGCGAGTCTTCAATTTAGAAAATGTATTTAAATATGTGTGTTTAAAAAAAGATTTCATGTCGCCGCTAATTTGGTTGCACTTAGAGAAAAGGGCTGAACAAAACAAATAATATATCATATATTTATATTAAAGAAAATAAGAAAAAATTAAAAATATATTTAGAAATTGAAGCCCTTATACCCATAATTTATCGCTTAATAAAATTAAGTAAGAGTATCAAATAAAAATAAGGAAAAGGATTAATAAACCTAAAAGGGATGAAGATGGAAACAACACTCTCAGGACTATAAAACCATTAAAATAAATTGAAATATGCAACCAAGACTAAGCTCATTTACCATATTGTATTTTTAAATTATAGTAGTTCTTCCTGGTTTTGAAATGATACTGAAGCTCTAAAATATATGTGATCTTGGTATCCTTTATAATATTAAAATGAATATAAAATGAATATGAATTAAATATCGAATAAATACAAGATAAATAAAAAATGCATAGTAAATGAATATTAAAATGAGTATAAATTGAATATTAAATAAATATAATGTGAATATCCAATAAATATTAAATAAATATAAAATGAATATGAAATTAATATAAAATAAATATTAAATGAATAAAAAATGAATACAATATAAAATGAATAGTAAATGAATATGAAATGAATATAAAATGAATACCAAATAAATGTAAAAATACCTAAATATCGAGCAGTTGGGGTTGCATATTTCCTCTTTCTGCCCACTTAAAGCCCCCACTAACTTAGCATTCTACTCCCATTTGAACCTTGCAGTATGACGATGGCCTACACGGCTACGGCATGGACTCCGGAGCCGCCGCAGCGGCCATGTACGATCCACACGCCGGTCACCGGCCGCCCGGCCTGCAGGGCCTCCCCTCGCACCACTCTCCGCACATGACGCACGCAGCGGCGGCGGCGGCCACAGTGGGCATGCACGGCTACCACTCGGGGGCCGGGGGTCATGGAACACCTAGTCATGTATCGCCGGTCGGTAATCACCTAATGGGCGCAATACCCGAAGTACACAAACGTGATAAGGATGCGATTTATGAGTGAGTATAGAGTATATGGCAAAACTAATGGAAATCGGTCGGTTGACCAATCCTGTTAGCAAAATGACCCAAGTTGATCTTGTTGTTTGTCAAAATTCAGCTAGGTTCTCTGATTAGGTTCTCAACTAATGGATGAGGAATGTGGGAAACGTTCCGAATAAACTAGCTTATACGTTGGCTGTCACGTCAAGTCATTGATTAAAAACTAGAACTTTTAAAGATCACTCAAAATAATGAAGGAATAATATTAATATTACAAATCAGATCTGATGTCAAGGGGGAAAATATATAATATAAAAATATCACTATCAATGAGCACATTTTTAGTTTGGATTCCATTCCAAATGAATTATAATCTTCCAATCATTGGCTTGCCCTTTATCGATTTATAATTTTTGGCATGTTCGCAGCGATCCAACCCAATTTGCCACCTGTTTTCAAGTTTGCGCACGCGTATCTCAAAAATGATCCATGAAGAAACGATCCTTTTTTTATTAGAGACAGATACGGAGTGAAATGGGCGTGATCCTCTTGCGTTTTGCGCAAAATACAAAATTATGGGTTTGCCTTTGCGGCTGAAACTGAAACTCACACAAAAATGTCCGTTTTCCAATTCTATCTTGGGGGTGTGTCAGGTGTTTAGTGACGGACACGGAACATGAACGTGCTTAGGCATTAGGGAGTCCAAGAACCGAAAACCGGTGAACCAACGAACCAACCCAAGGAAACCAACCAACGAAACATCGAAAATGAGGTGCAGTTTCTCGCTCTGCGGTTCGGGTGTTAATTTGCCAAAATTGTGGTTTCTTCTCCATTTGGTTTTTGTATCTTCTGGCAATTTTTTTGTTTTTAATAAAGTTTTTTATTTCTAACCCGATCTGATGAGTTTCGTACCTTTTTATGTCATTGCGTGTCCTGGCAATTTTCATGTGTTGCAACTGTTTTGCCAGCTGTCTGAGTGCTTGAAATGCTTGTTTGCCCACTTTTTTGTATTCCCCCCGCATTTCCCTGTGTTTTTTCTTCTTTCATTTTTTGTGCAAATATTTGCTTTGAAAGGGAATTTCATGAATGACTTATAAGGTCTTCTTCAATCAGCTGTTTGATGACTGTTTGATGATTGTCCCTGTCTCGAGTGTCTGCTCAAACACGATGATGATGATTATGACTTCATTGAGCACCTGCCATTATGATTATTATTACTTCTCCTTATATTTATTTTTTTGGCACCTTTTTCCGAAATCCAAATTGAAATTATGGAAAAGGCAAGACAAAGGGAAAGAGCTCTCTGTTTAACACCTTCTTGGCAGCAACTTCAGCTGCTCTTTTTGCCTGGTCATCGTAAATGAGTGTCAGGCGGTTTTATTTTAGCCTTTTCCCTTATTTTTTTTTGTTACTGCTCCTGATCCCGGGCCGAAAAACGCACTCAACCGTAAAAGGCTGGCAACTCCGGAGTCTTATTAATAGTTTGTTAAGCGCAGGTCGACACCCCCTCTTTTTCGGTCCGGTTTTTGTGCCATCTAATGGGTTCTTTTTCTGGTCAGGGGTCCCGCCTAATTTTGTTCAGGTGCAATTTGTACAGAAATTGAGAAATTGGTCAGGGAAAAACTACTGCGAGAACAAAAAATGGTCAAATCATGTTGAGTTGTTGAACTAATCCGTCAGCATGAAGAGGGGGATTATTTATGTGTGTATAAGGGCCAAGATATGGAAACAGATATAGAAACAGAAAGAACAGAAGTACAGATGCAGATGGGAAAAACAGCTGCTCATTTGCATTTGCGTTGGGCAGGAAATGTCCTGGGTTTTTGAAGGGAAACCAGGGAAATGCTTTGGAAAAGAAGTACTTATGTACATATAGTGTGGGATTTAGTCAAAAAGTTAGCTAAAATAAAGTTACTATAAGAGTGATCTGTTAATATTGATTATATATATTGTATTAATTTTAATTATATTTATTTTTTAAAGATAGTAAAATTATGTTTTTATTTAAGGACCAGCTAGTTCCGATTTATTACCAATTTCATGATTTCAAGATCGTAAGGCAGCTGCTCATTTGGATTTTGTAGGACAGGAAATGTCCTGAAATTTGACCAACTGATGTATTATGTATTTACCATTTACCATTTTCCCTTGCAGACATCCGCTATTCCCGCTTTTGGCGCTGATCTTTGAGAAGTGCGAATTGGCCACATGTACGCCGAGGGAGCCCGGGGTGCAAGGTGGCGATGTCTGTTCGTCGGAATCGTTCAACGAGGATATTGCAATGTTCAGTAAACAGGTAAGAATAATGGCCTCAGCTTTCGATTCCAACATTCGGTAATTGGAGACGATTCTTTGAGAGTTGAGTTGAGTTGAGTTGAGCAGTTGAGGAGTACGGGGTTTTGGGTATCCCATCCCATGCCAAACCAGTGATGAGTTGGAATTGGAAAGGGGAACACATGGCCCACATGTGGCCACTAAATAAATATAAATAAAAATAAAAACAACAGCAAAATCGCGGCACACGAACTTAACGAAGCAAGCCGCTAAATGATCGGATTACATTGCCCCGAGGATCGTTGAGGATCGATTCCTTCCCTTCTCATCCCTTTCAGATCTCTCGATCTCAATGAGCGGGGCAGTCTGCACTTAATTACAGTTCCCGCTGACAAGAGCAACATCATCCTCATCCCGGCAGCAACATGTCCCCTTCCCGCAGCAACATCAACAATGTCTTGATGCCATATGTCACAAATATGCGATGTGACTCCAGAATGGCGCTGCCCACACTTGACACTTGCTCTGCCTCTGGACCTCGCCCCCTTTTTTTTCGAGTTCATAAAACCATCCTAAAGATACTCTGCCACACACTGACATTTGGATAATTTACGATGTTTTAACATACAAATTATAATGTTGCAGAAGTAGCACTGTGCTCCACATCCTGCTCCCTTATTTTTGGTTAGCCAGCTATTTTTATGAGTCAGTGAAGATCCGCATTTGAGAAACACTAGATGCGCAGACTCCAAATGATGATGCCAAAACGAAATTATGGCTCCATTCTACGCTCGGTGACATTTTTTTTTTGGCAAACAACAAATGCAACAACCGACGCCCCCCAGTTGAATATTATAAAAATGATGTTCTTATTTATGGTCCATTTGGAATTTTGACAGGCCCCTGCTATGGGCAATAAAACGAACAACAACAACAACGACGACGACAGGAACCGCAAGAACAACATGAAACAACACCCGAAACACCATCTCAAAGTCGAGCCACATTTATCAAGATCTGTCTGTCTTTTGGGTTTTTGGTTGGGTGAGATTTTGATAGACTTTTGTCAGATTGTCAATGAAATGTCACATAAAGTTGGGATCTCTTCACAAATCACAGAGAAAGTTCCTTAACTGTTAGAATTTGGTTAAACTTTTATTAACTAATATCACAACAAGGTTTTCCAGATCCTAACAAACCCTCTTTTAAGCGAAAACCTCACCCAAAAGTTGCCGTATCTTTCGGTTCTGCAAAACGATCTTCAATGATCCCATCTAGCAGTTGACATTTGTTGATCATTCACCGAACCGAACGTCAACAACTAAGTTGTCGCTTGCATTTCGCTTTTATTTCGCCTCGGTTTTTGCCTCGGTTCAGTCAGTAGTCTCCGTTGAGTTTTCAGTTTTCAGTTTTCAGTATAGTTTTGGCTGAGTTCCTTGGGCTGAACTGCCGCAGTTGCCTCAGACTTGTTGTTTTCGTTGGTGTTTTCGTCGTTGTCGGACTGACAAAAATAACTCAAAAATGTCATTCGCCCATCGAATTTTAACAAACGAGCAGAAGAAACAGAGGAGCAGTTTTTCGTTTTCTTCGCCCCAGAAGAGGGGCTAAAAATAAGGCATTGGCACTTTTTTACTCGTAGTTCAGTTGCTGTTGGCGCAGTTGTTGTGGCTGCTGCTTCTTCCACTTCTGCTGATGATGATGATGATGATGATGATGCCGATGCATTTTATATAGATAGATTGCATAGATATATCTCTTCGTTGGCACTCTCCCGCTATGCTATATATATTCACTTTAATTTGGACTAAGCAACTGCGTAAAATGCGCCACGCCAACGCCAGCGGCAGGGCGATATTCTTTTTTCTCTCCATATATTCACAGACCCATTCCCCAAAGTCCCCATCTATAGGATCCCCTGTATATGTATCCTCCTCTGGATGGCGGGCATAGTTAGGCGACTTTTGGTGTTGGCGCTGCTAATGATGCAGCTAAGGAAACGCTTTATAATTTCTCTTTAAAACCAGCAACATGTGATGCAAATGATGAACAAAAAAATAAAGACCACAAAAAGTATAAGACAAGTGCGCCGTTCATATGTATATATAAAAATAAAATCCCCTGCGAAAAGTTCGTTGTCTGATCATTTCTTTGTTGAAGAAGTCCCCCGAAAACGAGACAAAGGATGGGGATAATTTTATGATTTCATTTTAAGTAATTTAAAATGAAAATCAGCTCGTTTCTTGACATTTTGCTAATAGTTTGGACATGCGATGAGTTGATTTGTTGCACTTTGCAGTTTTGGGAAGGGGGGAGAGATATGAACATGGACCATTCGAGATGATTAATGAAGTGCCTCTAGTTGTCCGTCCTTGACATTTGTCTGGGCTGCCTAACAACTGTCACAACATTTCACAAGCTGACCAAGAAAAGGAAAAAATACGCAGGTAACAGAGTTCTAACCGAAACCGAACAGGTTAAGCCCTAATGCCAATCAATGTTTCGGGACTTCTCTGGGTATATATGGTTGGGTTTTCCCTACAAAAGGCAATTTACTGGCTTACCTTTTCCAGACCCCCCTCCCCTGATACGTACGTTTTTTTTTGTTGTTTCGTAAATTGCATTTTCTGATTTCATCCGAAACGGAGGAGGATGGTTCATAATCAGGTATGAAAGGTTACGCTTCGCATTTGGGTTTGTATTGTCAGCAGGAGCACGGCCTCATTGGAATGTTCACTTTGCCGAGGGATCTCTGTAGGAGAGATATCTCTGCTCGTCCCGCCGTCTTCTCCTCCCGCCGTCCTTTCTCCTCTACGCATTTGCGTTTCTCCGATTCTCGGGGATTCTCGGGGTCCATGGAGAAGAAAACAAAAAAAAAAAAGAAAAGGAACTTAATCTCTTTTGTGCAATATTCCCTGCTTCGACTCTCCGTTGTTTTGTTCTTTTAATGATAAAAAAAAAGAAATACAGAAACCTTTACCTTTTTATTTGGAATTTGGTACCTTTTTAATCTCTCTCGCTCGCTCGGCGACCCTCTCCCTCTTTCTAGTTATATTATTAAAGCATTGTTCTTTTAGTTTTGTGCGATCGCAACCCTTAGCGGGTTTTGAATTTCTTGGGCAGAACAAAAGATTCTTTCTGTTATTTTTATTTTTTACCTTTATTATTTTATTTTTTAGCCGAACTGCGAAATGAGCAAAAGCGCGCAGACGCAACTGTTTCAACCAGAAAAACAAAAAAAAAACGGAATCAAGGGGAGTTTTAATTTTTCGGAATTGCGTTGCATTCATTCTTTTGATATGTTGATGTTGATTGCCGCAATTGCACAGCGTGAATTGATTTGGCACAGCCGACGAGAAAAAAAATTGGAAGGAGGGAAAAAATCGAACTCAGGGTGGATTTTCCAAGATTATTTACTTAACAGTTGCATACGAACCACAATCCATTAGCAGCCAGCAGACAAGATGCGTTCCAAATTCCCTCAAATATTTGTTTATGGAACCACTTGGCGCCTTTTAAATGTGATTATTTAGTTAACTGCCTGAATATCTGGCTGCCCCCTCTGTCTCTTTCTCCAATCCTATAGCCATCTCTATTTCGGAGTTTGTGTTTGGATTATGGCAACATTTTCGAGCTGCTGCTGCTGCTGCTGCTGACTTTCAATATTTGTTCAGTAGTTTGACCCTTTTTAACAGCTCTATATATGCCATGGCATGGAATAATGTGTATCTGCTGGATAGATAATGTGTGTTAACCCATTAGGGTGTCTGCAAGAAATAGAGCCACAAATGATAGCAAAAGCATATAAAATACTGCTTAAATTAATAATATAAAGTTCTAATATGTGATGTAGAAATGGGACCGAGATCAATATAATTTCCCCTTGTCTTCTCTTTTTTGAGATATATTTCACTCTTTCGCTGCGCCTTTATTTATGTGGCGTTACTTATGGGGAAAATTCAACTCATCCTCCCCGCCTAGAAGCTAACCCAAAATGATTTATGAGCGCCGGCTCTCGAGACGAGATGTCTGCTAAACGTTCTCAATTAAAAAGCAAAGCACAACGAGCGGCTGTAAAATGACAAATTGTGGCACAATTGACAGGCCAACTTGTTGATAAAATGTCTATAAAAGATATTTGGTTATTTGCACGATTATCGGTTAAGGACCGGATGTTTTTAAAAGCAACATTACAATTATCTCTGTAGTTGTTCGTTGCAGGTAAAAGAGGCGGCCAACAAAATCTCTTGGCCAATGCAAATATTGACATTGTCTCTGCAGAGCTCTTTCTTTATTTTTCTACCGTGTGTTTGCGTACTCAAAAAATAGAAAAAAAAAAAGAAAATAGCGTTAGAAGTAGTGTATCTGAGCGGTAGCTGCCCCAGTGAGTTTGCTTTTGGGTCGTAAACTGAAGTATCTGAAGTGGAGTATCTCCCGGGGACCCCGCACTTTATTCTTCTTCTTTTTTCCAGAGGGTGTACACCGTACACCGTACACACATGGGGTTATAAAAAAAGAAACTGTCGGTGGGGGTCGTCGGTGTCGAGTCTCTGGTTTTGTTTCTAGTCTCTGCTTGTGTCACCTCAATTGCGGCTGTTTTACTACCGATATTGTGCGCCCATTATAAAGATATAGATAAAAGCAGCTACAACTACAACTACTACAACTATGACAACGCATGGTTATTGTTATTGTTCTTGTTCTATTTGTGTTTGTTGATGATGCCCCGGGTAAAAGTAATCAACGACATTAAACAAGTCCAACATCATCGTCATCGGCTAGGCAAATAAAGTTCTCTTATTTTCCTGCTGGATTTCGGTTTTGTATTACAACGAAATTATTGTTATTTTTATGAGTGGGTTGCAAGCACAAGGGCGGCGAAAAACGTTTTCAAAGGGGTCAGAATAAATAGTAAATATAATTGTTAAATTTAGCTTTGCCCTGATTGTATTTATCAAAGGATTACAAAATATTTTTAGAAGCTGGAGTTAGGATCTTTTTTATAGAGGAATCCCCCTTAAGTTCAAGAGTTAAGTCTCTGGTTTTCGGTTATTGTGCAAGCTTTTAGGCACCTAAGCGTGGTTCCATTTTCCCCATTGTGTAGGTGTGAGAAACCCGATATGGTTTTGTTTGTCTCGATTCGAGTTGGTTTTAGCCTTAGTTTATGTATCGCTGTTTGAGGTAAGTGCAATTTTGCAGTGACTGAACAATATCTTATGTTGTTCCTATGTTTTTGCGGTCACAACTTTTGTTCGCGTCTAGACAAGATTTTCATTCTCCCGATGGAAGAAACAGAAATAATCTTTTACTCGACTTGTATGAAAAATGTCTCAAAGCTATCTTCATCTTGGGCTGTTACTTTAATTTGGTTTCTGTTTTTCCTTGGGCCACTGTACAAATCTTGATAACATTTCCACCAGACACTCACAGTCAGTCGCCTATCTCTTTCCCAAAAAATACATACATATATATTTATATATATTTTGTTGCTCTTTTTGTTTGTTTATAATGTTGAAGGGGGGAGTGGAGGGAGGGAAAACCCGCATGCGGCTGGCGCCGTGGCACGCAACATGGAAATGAAAATAATATAATGCGGCTACGTGCTGCAATTTAGGCGCCTCGCTTTTCATATCCCCCGCTGACTTTTGGCTCCGCAATTAGATCAACTAATAACAGGGCGGTATGGGGATTCTCCAGGGAAAATAGTCCCAGTTGTAGGTCGAACTTTGAACTTTTCGGCTTCTAGGTTCTAGGTTCAAGAATAGAATGATTTTAATTTTAGGTTAATTATTAAAGAAATATTTATTACCATATCAAACGCGAAAGATTATTATTTATGGTACTAAAGAAACCATTTAGGCAATGACTTCTTCCATTCATACATTTCTTCGATGACTTGCCAATATAGTTTCCCAACTTTTTGGACTTTTCCCTCTTTTTTTGCAAATCTTTTTTGAGCCCTTTTTCTTGTTATTGGGCTGGTGTTATCACTGTTATCACTGCACTCTTTTCTCAAGTGGCTGAAGGCTCAATTGCGATCGACAGGCAGCTTTTGACGGCAGCGACAACTCGAAATGCTTGGCTACTGTGCGCTGATTCCAAAAGTCGGGCATAAATTGCTTTATGGCCCGGTCCGGGGCTAAAAACTCTGACTAGGAATGGGTATGGGGGCTTTATGGCCATCACCACATTACTCAAGTGCCTGCAGACCACAGACCAGAGAATACATATACAGTCTGGAATACCCGTACTATTGTCCCTAGTCGGGGGCTATCTCCTCCGCTCGCACCGCTCGGAATGATTTTATAGCCAAGCGAACCTGGCCATAAAATCATGCCCAACCGTGTGTATTGGCATTATAAAACGAATATAGTCCCCGGCTAGAATGAATGCTTTTATTTTCTGTCTTTTATGAACCCAGATTTAGTTGCTCAGTTTTCGCTTTCTTCGCCTCTCGTCTTTCCTGATAATTGTCTCAGGAAAATTTCTTGATTGAATCATAATTCGATAGACCGTCAACCTTCCACACACTTTGGTTCTCAATATTGTATATATATAGTTTTTTTATGACAGGGGATGATAGCACGTGGTTGATGAAATGGTACTGATTTCAAAATTCCCCCCATAATCGCGCGCGCGGGCAATTTATGACCACCTACGCCAGCAAGTTTCGATTTTTATTTTATTTTACTTTAGATTTCTTTCTTTTTTTTTGTATCTTTGTGGGTTGGCGATTTGGAGACGCGACATTGTAAACCTTTTGCCGGTTGTATAATTGCATTTATTGGCATCATAAAAAAGGCGCTTTGAAGAGCAGTATCTAAACAGTAGTGATTTCTTTTCGCCCGTTGTCGCAAAAAAAAGAGCAAAAAATAAATAAAAAACAAACGAAAAACAGAAATAGAAATTTATGAGGTGCTCATGTGAAACTGATTACGAACGGGGTTCGCGTTGGGTTCTCAGGTTCCGATGTTTTGTTTTTTTTTTTTTCAGGCGCGTGACGGTTTCCGCAATGACTCGATTTGAGTCAGATTCGAAATAAAACTAAACTATAAATACAAATTTGTCAGCTGCAGACGCCCACGCAATGCAGCAACATCAGCATGTTGACAAAACTGTTTGGGGAAAATGCTGGGAAAAGCACGGGGAAAATCATTTCGTTTTTATTCCCATTTCCATTTCATTTTCACGCCCCAACTGCTGAACATTCGTGTATTTATAGACTTGTCTCATGCTGTGCATTTTAGTAGTTGCCCGCATGATTTATATATTTTTAAAATCATCTTTCTCGTCTCTTGCTTTTTTTTTCGGCGAAGAACTTCAATTAGGATGGACCGCGTTGTATAGTGTGTGTTCAAGGTTTCGGGTCAGCCATTTTATTTTGTTTTTTTCTTCTTCTGCTTTTCAAGAGGCCTACCTCCGGTGGTAAAGTGCGTGCAATATAAGCCCGGCCAACATCTTTGGCCGACTGCTTTTCTGCTTTTCATATCAGTTAAAGCCAAAAGCGCGAGCCTGCATAGCGAAACCAGTTTGGCGAGTTCCCATTTTATCTCCGTATCTCGGTGTGAGTGTGCAACACCACATCAGCCAACCAGCATTTGAAAATGCAACATAAAAGCCAACAGGCAACAACTTTTGCAAAATACCCAACACGCAACCCGGCTCCCCGCATTTTCCCCTCTTTTTCCCGATCGCGACTCTTCAATGGCCGTCCTTTGTGTTTGTTATTATTGTATATAGTATGGTATGGTATGGTATGGTACTCACAATGGGGCGTTTTTCTCATACGAACATACGATCGTACAATGGTATGGAAGTGCCCACATATCTAGATACAAGTCTTCCAAGTCTTTCCCGCCGTTTTCTTGCCGTTCAAAGTGTGCAAAGTGTGTAATTATTAGCTGCACATGCCTCAGTTGATTTCAAATTGCCGTTACTGCCTTGGACCGCTGGACTCGAACTCGGGGCTGTGTAGGATCGTAAAGCGGGAACTGCAGGAGATCACTTAAGTTTGTTTATTGAATTTAAGGCGATCTGCATTAAAATTTTTCAATATTTTTGAGAAAGGTTTTACATTCAACACACATAGTGTGGACATGCTACTTGCTTATTTAATAAATTAGTGTGACCATTTCCGTGGCAGATATTTAGTTCTAATGAAAAGAAATAGATTAAACGTAGTAGTTTTTCGATCACATTGGCAATAACAGTGCGAGAACTTCCCTTTCAGGGTCAGTCATTTATTCCCCGGGACAATATAAACCCTGTCTATGGACATCCCGCCTGCAGGGCAACCTTGTTGCAAGTTGCTGGGTGGTCAACCGGCAACAACTTTGCCCAAAAACACAAAACACACACGCATTCGGACAAGGTCAGGACCCTCGACCGTTATATAAGATATCGCAGCGGGTGTGTGTCGGTGATATCTGTTTATCTAACGACCGAAGACTAAAAACTGAAGACCCGAGCTCATCTCGACCATTTATTGTGGCTCAGTTCCGTGAGAGCCAAAAGCAAAACAAGCCAACACTTCGAATTCGACATGAGATTTCAAATAATTCGCACAGCGTTTTGATGACCTTCTCGGTCGGGTCTGTGTGGCATTTAATCTAGCCAGATATTGCCTTTGTGATCTTTATCTAAGTGTGTGGTTTATTTTTATATCTCTGTGTGCTCGGGATTGCTATAAAAGCGAGAATCTCTTTTATGGTCACAGCGAGTCGCATCGTCACCTCTTCGGATCTGGGGTCTCTGGTCTGGGTTTTTGGCTTTGGGTCCGCTGATGAGCTGATGAGCGCACAAATGTTGCGTTTCCCATGCTCGCCGTGGAACCGATTTGCTTATGGTTGTTGTAGTTTTATAATGTGTACAATATTTTGGTTTGGCATGAGCTTATCGGCGGCCAAGCCATCATAAAATAGCAAAAAAAAAAAGAAGGAAGAGTGGTGGTAGAGAGGAGTCGGTTTTTAGAACAGGACAGCTGTCCATAGTCTGAACAGAGGGGCAAACATATCTACATTTGGCAGCACTTTGGATTTATCATATTTTAGATTTTTTTATATTACTTAAAAAAAGATCTATATTTTTTCCTCTCTGTAAAATTTAACACTCACTAACCATCGTCCTTCTCATTCTTTCTCTTTGCAGATAAGATCACAGAAACCCTATTATACCGCAGATCCCGAAGTCGACTCACTGGTAAGTAAAAAAAAAAGAGCTCAAAAAGAAAAAAAACTAAAGAAACCAAAGCTGGCAACAAAGTTGCCACAGCCTCCTTGGCAGCAAGTTGCCAAAGCCAAAGATCATGGCTATTTTTTTTTTTTATTTGTATTTTCGCTGTGTGTGTATCACCTTGACCCAAAACAACGACGACAATTGAATAATTTTCTTTTATTTAGAATAAATCACAGTGAATTTAGCAAAAGCCACAGCCAACGAACGCAATTTATGAGCATTTGTTCGTCAACGTGAACTGAGTTGTTTAGTCATTTTATTGGACAGCGTTGCCATACTTTTCGCTCTCGATTCTGTGGCTGCTCTCGGGGGATAGTATATGTACATTTGTATATTCTCGGGGGCGATATCGGGGTATATAGTGCTATAGAGAGGGGCTGGCGTCGAGCGAACCCATGCGGACGACAATATGAAGCAGAACGATTTAATGATGCATATGACATTTTTGCACTCTCTAAATGGGCTGCCTGCCTGCCAGCCTTGGGTGTGCAAAGAAAAAAAACTAAAAAAAAAAAGAGTAAAAAATAACAACAATGGAGCCAACGTCTTGACTTTACTAGAATATGCATTCGCTATCTTGGGCAGGAAAAGGGGGACCGAATCGGGGTACGCGATCCAAGGCAAATGCCAGCAGCACAACCTTGGAGATCATGATCATGATCGCCGCTCATGATGAGCTAAAGTCTTCGAGGAGCATTATTATAGTTTTGGGGGAACGGAACTCATGCTAATCTGTTAAAGGAAATGATCGTTAAGAGAGCATCGAGATTTTTAGCATTCAGATGGGGCAGCATATTTCTGAGGATCAGCCAGAAATAAAGAAACGAAATGAGTCAGTGGGTGCACTGGAAAATAACAAAAATAATATGAAAAGATATAATACAAAATAATGAAAATATAATAAAAATAGATTTTAACTCCATTGGAAGAAATAGTTAAAAACATTCCTAAATTACATTATTGTTTTTTTTTATGTGTATCGAAAATCCTTTAAACATCCAACTTAAAAATAAACCATTAATACAACTGGCTGAGCAGATCCTTCTTCTTGCTTTTTTTTTGTTTTTTTCCTGGCAGTTCTGAACCCCATCGAGTCATAACAATTTTTATGGGCCTGAGTTATGGCAAAAGGGGGGACCAAAAAGAGATCATTTCGGAGGCAGCATCCAGCAGAATGTAAATCAAGACGGAAATGCCGCGTGCAAAAAGTGCAAAACGAGCCATGCAATTGGCTAGCAGCTAAGCTAAAGTCGGATGATGAACAGGGAAAAACCCAGATGAATACATATATATATATATGGCAGAGAGTCTGGCGGAGTATAAAGAGATTATGGGCAAAACTAATTTTAATTGCCGGCAGTCGTAAATGTGTCACTCACTTACCCACTCACTCACGGCGGAGTTTCCTCTGGTGGCCCTAATTTTATGCACTTGCAGATTAGTTTATTAGTTGTAGTACAAAATCACTGAAAAACCCCCGAGTTTCTGCCCTCCCACTCCGAACTGCATATCCCTCATACATAGATCGTCTTGGCCATGGCCGTGTGTGTCTATCTTTTGGCCCGCTCGCGTCTGCGTACTTTGGCCATAAATCATTTTGGCATGCCACTCTGTGGTCGCCACTCCCCCCGCGTGCACTCCGCCCCCTTTATCCGCTATCGTGTTTGAACATTTAAAAGTGCATTTAGTAACACTCACTTAAAGGAAGAGGCAGAAATAAAAAGAAACCCCTTGCTATAAAAATGTTTATGGCATGTCTTGGGTTAAAATGGAATTCCTGGCGGTAGCTGCAACAATAACCAAAACCAAACAGGCCACACAGCAGCAGTTAGCAGCATCGTAAAAATGTCAAATGTCAAAGTGATGTTTTAATTAGCGGTCTGGTCACACCAGCGAAAATGTTTATGCATGTGTGTTTATGAGTGTGCAAGAGTGAGTGTTTTGTTTGATCAATAAAAATGTTGAAAATGTTTATTACGATTGGTAATTTAATCTTGATCACAATCCTTTTAAATAGTTTGAATTAAACATTTATTTTCTTCTTTTTTTTCGCAGTTTGGCCACACTAGATATATTAAATGAGTGTAAATTCCCTTACTAACGTTGTTTTTATTTTCCTTTTCTTACAGATGGTGCAAGCAATACAAGTACTTCGGTTTCACCTTTTAGAATTAGAAAAAGTAAGTAACGCCTTTATAGAAATCTCCCTAATCTTACTATACCATTTAAGTCAGCTTAAACATTGCCATAGCTTTAATATCAAATCAGCATTTGTGCAACCTCATCAAAGCAGAAAAAGCAGCATTTGTTTAGTCATTGCAATTAACTGAAAAAGCCAGAGTGCCAGGCCAGGCTAAGTCGCCGTTGCCGTCGTCGGCAATCATTTATCAACGCCCCAAAAAGACCACCCAAAATGTTTAACCAGGAACCCAGGACCCAAAAACACAGTCTCCAGCCAGCAGGCCCATAAATAAAACCGGGCCCAAATCGCCGGGGCGAAAAAAGCAGGCAAATAGTTGCCAACGGGCGCGCATTTCAATTACCAACATTTGTGTTGACATTTTATTGAGCCATGTTGCAAAAACGGGGTGAAAAGGGGCATGGCGGGGACATAGAGTCCCACAGCAGGCGGTCACATATATTTTTTTTTATATATATATCTGCAATTGGTCTAATACACTTGCAAAATGTCTAAATTAAAGGAGAAATACACAAAAAATGGAATTAATTGCCAATCAAAGTGAAATATTTGTTTAAAGGGGAGAGGGGAAACAGGATGTGGCTTAGACCACAAATATTTGGCCAGCGGCAGGTGTTTTTTTTTTGTAGTTGGTTACAGTTTCATGCGTAAGATAAAATAAAAAGGAAAATATTTTCGAAAACAATGGAATGCATTGAGGGTTTCGGCTTCTCTTTTGTTGTTGATACATGAGGTGTGATGACTGCAGAACTTCCCCTCTCGATTTTCTAACATAATTCCTAGATAACGCGCAGCCACATAAATTATTTTCCCCAACTAAAACGGGGCAGGGGGAGGTTTAATGCTGAGAGGGTTCTCTACAACACCTACTTGATTATTAGACACTTTATTGTCTAAATGGAAAAATTACAGGTTGCCTAATTTGTTTTAATTTCAAATAATATGCAAGCGGCTTCGGGTGCGTGTCTCTCAGTCCCTGTGACTTAATGGAAGTTGTTCCTCAAACGTGGTCGTAATTAATGCCGGCTACCCCCCCCTTTTTATATTTTTTTTGTTGCTGCTGTGCTGAGAAAATTAATTAGGCAAATGCGCAACGAAGCGTGGAGCGAACCTAAACCGAAACCGAAACTGAAACCGAAACTCAAACCCAAACTCAAACCCAAACCCAGAGCCGGAGTTTAAGTCTCTGAGGCTGAGAGGCTAAGCCGGCCAGAAAACCCGTCCCGTCCGAAAGTCGCTCTACACTCTTTTTTTCAATTAAGTCTTAAGTAAGAAATTATGCAAAGCATTCTACACGAACCGAAAAGAAATAAGCAGAACAAGACAAAACGCTTGGGGAATTTATAGTAGAGTAGTAGATACAAGATACTTAGATACCATATATAAAAAGGGTTTTAGTAAAATCTTAACTGAATAACATGTGCAGCATAGCCATAGATAAAGCCCTATAGTAGACCTTTACACAGTCATTTGCTGTGGAATGCAGTTTCTTTTTATACGGAGAGTATGGACCTTCGATATAGGCTAATGACAGTGAAAAGGAATCGAACGAAGAAGAGTCAATCAAGGTGCAATTAGTGTGGTTAATCACCAAACGCTTTCTAAGTTCGCAAGGCAAACAAAAGCACAAAACTAGTGCAGTAAGCCAAGTTAGTCAGTCAGTTGGCCAGCTGCAATTTGTTGCACCCTGTATAGAAAGCCAGAAAAGAGTAAAAAAAAAAATAAAACAGTCAAGATCTTTATCAACATCACAGCAGCGGCGGAGACCACGACAGGTTTTTGTTTTGTCATTTGTCACTCACACAGCTTGCGACACACACGAAACCAACAAAGAACTGTAGCAACTTGTACAACAAAAACACAAAACCCTAAATCGAAAAAAAAAAAAAAATAAAGCATAAAAAGCACATTCATTTATATGCAGCCAACAAAATGCAGCGGTCGATTTTTGGTGTATAAAATAAATATATAAATGCAAAGAACAAAAAACTACAGAGAAATACAAAATATACTTAAATAAAATGTGCGGGTTGACTTGCAAAAAAAAAAAAAAAAAAAAAAAACAGAAAAAAACATCTATATGGGAGCGAGTAAATGTATATCTGTATCTGTGCATATTTGTTGCCGCTGCTTAAAACAACAACAGCGAACAGAATCAGTTAAAAAGACGTTTTCAAGACTTGTGTCTGTCAAAAACTGGTTTGGCAGTCTCAGTTTCTCAGTCTCGAAGCTCCAGGCTTTGGGGCCCCAGTCTCCATAGTCTCCAGCATTTTAGCTCCCCAGCACACGGACAATTCTCGTCACAGAGTCACATGCAAAAAATAAAAAAAAAATATAAGGGGAGAAAAAAAATCAAACAGGCAGGCAGGCATTGCAATTGACAAACAGACAGTGGGACAGACCGACTGATGGACAGTGGGACAAACAGACAGAGCCGGAGACACAACACGTTGGGTCAGTTGCACACGCTTCTCGGCCGGCAGGGGGTATATGGTATATGGGTATATCGAATCGGGGAATCGGAATCGGAATCGGTTGGGTTAATGCCGGCATGGGGGCACAACAACTACAGAAACAGAAACAGAAACACCACCAACGATTTGGGGGCCTTGTTTTTGATGGCTTGGCCAAGATCGCTTCGGGATCTCTCGCTAAAAAACACCAGCAACAACGCCAGCGACAGCTGTAGACTTTTGGTTTAGCCGATGATGCAAGCTGAGGGATGCCAAAAAAGACAACTGATGATTCTGTTTTTCTGTTTAAAGAAAAAATAGGTATGTCAGGGAATTTATAAAAAATTGTATTCTAGTTAAAACTAAGTAAATATTCTTTTTTTTAAATGTCTAGATAAAGAGATTCCGTTTATGAACATAAAGTTTAAGGATCCCATTAAACTGGACCAAAGTTGATAGACTATTATGGGGCACTTATGCAATCCATATTACTATTAATTGCACTGCTTTGAAATGTCAGAGGAGAGCTCTGTAAACTTGTTAGACAGACTGTGTGTTCTGTGTGTTGGAGGTTGCGTGCCGAGACTTTAGATAGGGGGGAAAATACTCGTACAGTTTAAAGCTATCTATGAGCGGAAATCGAGAATTACCACTGCGCAGATTGGAGCGATTTGCATCGAGATTAGAACAGAGGAAGCTGCGCGGGAAGGGGTGAGGTTTTAACGGGCGGGAAAAGCCAATGTTGCTGCTGTGAAAAGTTTTGCTTAACAGGATGTACAAATGAGCGTCAGAATTTACAAGCAACGCCCTCTGGTTGCTGCTGTTGCTGCTGTTGCTGCCGTTGCTGCTGTTGCTGTTGCTGCTGTCCATGTCCGCCTGTCGCCCTTGTTGCTCGTGGGCCCACCCAATGTGCAACAGCAACGGCAACGGGAACAGCAACAGCAACAGCAACAGCAACAGCAACAGCAACAGCAACAGCAACAGCAACAGCAACAGCAACAGCAACAGCAACAGCAACAGCAACAGCAACAGCAACAGCAATGTGCAACAGCAACATGGGGGCCACTGGCAGTCATAAATATCGCAATGAGCCATTCGAAAATGTCACATACAATGCTGACAAATTAATCAAAAGTTATCAGCCAGCCGGATCGAAAGTCCGCCAGTCTCCGAAGGGCCCAAGTTGCAGCAGCACCAACAGCATCGCATAAACATATCAATTTGGTGGGCGCTCTCATGTTGCATGTGCGCAGCCACAGCGGCAACATGTTGCTGGCGTGCTAATTGTACGCTTTATGGATATTGTTATGGTCACTTTGACAGCTACAAATGCAATCATAAAACCGAGTCTCCTCCACCGGCAACATGTTGCTGTTGCTGCTGCTGTGGAGAAGCTTATCAGCGACGGCGACAAATTTGACATTGTCCTGTCATAAACCAGTTATCATCGTTATACTTTTTTCTGTTTTTTGGCTTTTGCGTATAATATTTTTTTTTTCGGTGACAATAACATTGAAAGCAGCCTGCAAACGAGTTTGACAAGTTTGGGCAATGGGCAACAAGTTAATAGCCTGGCTGTTGCAGCTTTCGCAGGCCAAAAAAAAAAAAAAAAGAATCGAAAAGAAAAGAAGCAGCAGCAGCAACAGCAACAGCAACAGCAACACAGCAGCAACAACAAACAATTTGCATAAGCAACGCGCACTTTTTCGTAAATTAAATGCCTGGCCCCGGTTAAATGGAGCACCCTGTTGTTGCTGGTTGTGCTGTTGGTGTTGCCGGCGTTGCTGCTGTTGTTGTTGCTGCTGTGTCTGCCAGCCATGGCCCAGTGCAATTAATTTCTTTTTAGCCGTGGCGGCGGCTGCATTCCTCTCTTTGTTGCTGCATATTTGCATATATGCCTGACTCACACTCACTTTGGGCCTTATCGCATTTGTTTTATCACACAAGCACACACACACACGAGCACACGGCAACAACAGGGCCTTAAAACGCATTCTGTTTGGGCCAAGTCTTCATGGGCCTTTTTCCCCCGCTTACGATGACGATGACGATGACGCCAGCGATCTTCACTCCATGTTGCTAATGCGAGTGTTGCACGTGCTGCTGCTGTCTCATGTTGCTGCTTGTTGGCCTGGTTGGTTTGGCTTTGGTGGCCTGGGTTATTTGGCTGAAAGTGTGCCCCGGGGCTAAGCTGCCTGCCTCGGCCGGCCACTTCCTTTTCGGCCAGTGCATTATTTCGTACCTCTATGCATATTTATGGGCCTTTGGTTAGGAGAGGCCCTGCCATCCTACTGCCTCAGCCATTTTTGAGTGCCATCATCATGGTCATGGGTCCCTGTGTCTGGTTCTCTGGGTCTCTGCGATGGAGTCCAGGTTGGAGTTTTCAGGTAACGCATCAAAAGCAATTTGCATGCCATTTGCGGCAGCAGGGGCAAGGTGGTTAGTGGATGGGGTTCGGGATGAGCAGGTTTCTGGTTGGAAGAAGAATGCGATGGCGCTTAGTATGGCAATGTTTAAGCTGGCTTCAAGTGTAGATATAAGCTATGAGTGAAAAATAAATATTAGCGATATGTAAAGCATGCAATATTTATGGGTCACTGGATTTTAACAAGGATTTACAAAGCAAACGATCGAAAGATGGTAAATAAAATGTTTGAATACTTAAAAATTGAATTAACCAAAAATAAAAATAATCTATCGATCCTCTACTTTAGTTTTTGTAACTATCTTAACAACATATATCCATAGATTATATATAAGAAACCCCCGTAAGTTATAAGCCCCCTGAGAAATATCAATGTATGATGTTCTAATAGCACCCCTTTAGAGAGTAACCCCCCCCAAAATGCACCCAATTAACCCCACGAAACGCCCCAGAAACGACTCAAAACTGATGAACTCTTCTCTTTCTCTCTCTCTCTCTTCTACCAACTCCTCAGGTGCACGAATTATGCGATAACTTCTGTCATCGGTATATATCGTGTTTAAAGGGTAAAATGCCAATAGATTTAGTGATCGACGAACGGGACACCACCAAACCACCGGAGTTGGGATCGGCGAACGGAGAAGGGCGCAGCAATGCCGACTCCACATCGCACACCGATGGAGCTAGTACACCAGACGTTGTGAGTACCCCCTTCGCGGGAGCACATGGTCCTATATTGGCGAGCTACAATGCGGTGGTGCACCCATGTTCGTAGTACGATAACGACCTTCTTGCAAAAACGAAGCGGGTGCTCACAATGCCCTGGGATTAAATGAATCAATAATAATAATTGCGATCAATCAATACGAAATGCCAATCGAGCGAATAACCGAGCGATAACCACAAAAAAAAAAAAAGAAAAGAAAAAAGAAAGTAAAGAAAAGAATGTTGCTGCACACTGTATAAGCAAATTAAGTAAAATTAATTCACTTTGTGCGAAACAAACATAATATTAATATTGATGAATTCAAATCCAAATCCGAACGCAGAAGAAGTTGTACGTCATTATGAACACACACAAAACACCCACACACACACATTGTAAATTAGTCAGAATCAGAAAACTAAAAAAAATTAAAACGAAGAAAGCTGAAAAATATAAAACAAACAAACAAACACACACACACAAAAAATATATTAATAAATTCAGAAATACAGAATCAAGCGAAAAAGGAGAGCAGAGGAATTTCCTAGCCGGAGCAGCAGCAGCAACATCCGCAGCAGCAACATGCAACACGGCGGCAACAGCAGTTGCAGCACGGCAGCAGCAACAGCGGCGGCCAGCAGCAACCGAGGACAGTAACCGACATGAGTGACTAACCAGCGACAAACGAGCTTCCAGCGGCTTCGGCCACGAATCCGAACCGCAGAACCGAAAAACACAACGAACCGACTAGAACCACGAACGACGAACGAACTGCGAACGTGTCTCACGGATACCCATTAATGTTGCTATTGCTGCCACGGCCAGAATTTGTTTGCTCTCCTCTGTACAGTACAGTAAATGCCATAAATTTAAGTTCCAAAAAACTGAGGACAGCCGTGGCCAGTGCCGAAGTGAGTACACTTTTGCCTGAACCGCGTGCCTTTTTCAGTAGTGCATCTCACTCCCTCTCAAACAAAACAGAAACACGTAAATACACAAACATCAGTTTATATATCTCAAGCAGATTGTAAATGATAAAGATAAACAGACACAAAACCAAAATGAACAAAAGCAACTGAGCAACAATAATTAGAGCAACAAACAATTTCGCTTAATTTGTAAAAAGTACCAACAACTAAAGAAACAAAAGCCAGATAAGAAAAAGCATAAAGTAATTGAGAACTAAATTACAACAATGAACAATGTTCCAGAACTTCGTTTTTGCAAGAGGCCCATATAGCTCGCCAATATATTATTAATTATTATTAACAAAAAAACCCAACACTCACACACACCATTAACCAACTATTTTTGATTATTTTTCTTTACTTAACCCACACTGAACTCCCAAAAAAAAAAAAATACCAACCAACCAGAATTGAAGTAATGAACACTTATATTATGAGAAAGTTTACTAACCCCAAAACTAACCAATTTTTAACAATTTTACATATGCACATAACTCTATATAGAGTTCTATATAGAAACTATATATAAATACCCACAAATACGCATATATTATATATGTATACTGATATGATATGATATACGAGAGCTGGCCTGACTTTTCTGCCCTGATTCCATCGGGTACAGTCAGTTAGACAGTGGGATCGATAAGTTCGCTTATCGGTTTTTGAGTTTGTAAACTTGTAAATACTTGACATCCCCCGTCCCTCCTCTCTGAACAATAACAGCAGCACGACATGCAGACACTGACATAGCCAAAAAAAAAGAAGAAAATAATTACAGAAACAGATAACAAAACACCAGACACAGACACAGAGTTTTATACCCCAACATTTCTAAAATCTCTCTCTATCTATATTACGAAAATTCTTACGTAAATCTGTGCCAATTACTTGGAAAATGATCACAGCCCAGCACCCAAGACTTTTCACCGCTGGAGGAGACCTATGCCAGCTATCGCATCAAACACGAGGCGGACTTCTAGTCCCGCCCGACTTTTAATCCCTTCGAGACCCCCTCCCCCAAACAGTTCTCTATAAATATACTGAAAAAATCTATCTAACATAGAGATAACGCTTAGCCATGTAGTTTGTAATTAAAATCAAGTCTAGGCTGCGCTTAAAGAAATTCACTCGCAAGTGAAGAAAGAGAGAGAAACAAACGCTAAGAGTATAGTTAATTCCTAGAAACTTCTAAACATATTTTCTATGCTTAGTTTTCAATATTTTTTTTTGTTTTTCTCTATGTTTTCGGGAATTCTTCACTTTAGCAAACGTGTATACGATTTTTCAAAAACAAAACGTCCTTTTTCCCTTCGCGTGTTTTACAACACCGGAGAGAACTTGCCAAATAATAAGAAAGAAAAAAAACTAGATGAAAATATAAATATATTTTCGTTGATCTTTTTTGTTCAACTCTCATCATGCAACGCATATACGTAAAAAGAGATACCAGAAAAGAAACCCCAACCTGAGTTCAAATGCAAAGTATACGAATAAAACTTTATGGTTTATTGAATAAAAACAAAAACGAAACAAAAAAAAAACTTAAAGTTAATTTAATTAATTGAGGATTGCAATGCGCCTATACGAACGACATTTTAAATGAGCCGATAAACTTTCAAGAACAATGATATACGTAATTCAACAGCAACAATACTAAAACAAACTAAACAAACTTTAAGCATTTACTAAAGCAAATCGAAAACTACGCGATACTATTATTATTAAATAAATATAAAACGGAGAGAAAGCTAATGTAATTTAATTGAATTAGAGAGCAGTCGAGAAACTTAGAGACCCCTCGCTCCCCTCCCCCAATTGTATACTATAGCGTACGTTATATAGTTCTTAGTCAGGCCCCCAAAAGTCCCAAAAGAAAATCCCCAACTTAGGAGTTGTATGCTAGGCGTAAACTAAACTTGCAATCGAAACTCAAAGATACGGGAAAACGTTAGCAGCAAACCCTTCTTCTAGCTACCAAAACCAACCAACAAAACACTTTCTACTGCTAATTTCTACTACTATTTTGAGTTGTAGACCTACTAAAACCAACAAAACTACAAAAAATGTACTTAAATCGAGCTGCGATCGCAGTTCTTCAGCTATATGGGCAGTCATTTGTATACTTAGACTATAGTCGAACCGATTCCCAGCGGTTTATTATAGCCAACTAACTAAAAACAACAACAATGTGAAAAGCTTTTGTACTATTTTTTCAAAACTACAAAACAAAAACTTTCTTGCAAAATTATAAAAAATAAAATTTGCAAACAAAAAAATTAAAATAGTTGTTGTACTTTGTCTCAAACCCAGAAAAACTAAAAAAAAATTTGTATGTAAGAAACTAAAATTAAATTGAAAAATTGCTGTAATTATGTAATAATTTTTCTGTTAGCATAATTCGCCACTTTTTAGTTAAAAACAAAACACTGTTGCAAAAATGGAGAGAATATACGAAGATATACACTTTGTTTCCTATGGTTTTAGTGTGAGCTTTTTGCATTTTCGTTAAATATTATTTTTAATGATTTTTGTATTAAATGTTTTGCTACCAAAAAATACAAAAATTAAAAAAAGAAGCAAAATTTTTTATTGTTGCATTGTAAAAATAAACATAAAATACAAACACAAAATACTGAAACTGAAATACGTAATTGCTTTAGGTGATATTTTATAAAAATATAACACAAGTAAAAATAATAATAAAAACACTAAAATTAAAAAATGATGCAAAATATATACGTAATATGTTTTAAAAATCGAAAGAAGGCGCTTTTTTGCTTTTTACTATTTTTAAAATATAAAATAAATAAATAAATTAATAATAATTTGAGCATACATTTTTTAATAATTATTATTATTATTATTGTTTTTACAAATAAAACATTTTATTTAGTTTTTAGCAAAATTGTAAAATGAAAGTAAATGTTATAAGAAATGATGGAGAGAAAACGCAATCAAAAATTGAGAGAAGAAAGAAAAGTAAAATAAAAATCCAACAACAAAACAACCAGCAACTTCTATACGATATACGAATACATTTTAATGTAATATTTTTAATTATTTATATGTATACTAATAATATAATTAAAACAAGGAAAAACAAAAACCCAGAAGAATTAAGTAAAAACAAAAAAGAACTACAGAGTAAAGTTTAAAGAGTTAGCCAATAAATATATGAAACAAACGAAGAAACAAAAACAACAAAAAAACCAAAATATATTTGAAAAGTATAAAACAAAATGAAAATGATTTTTTTCTGACTACCTTAGTTTATAAGCAAAATTGGATTTTAAGACTTGGAGCGAAATGGAACTGGGAATATTAGAAGAAGCGATTGAAGATCATCATCCATGGATATTCAGCCGATATGACCAAAGAAGGATGACTACTTAAATGGATTACAAACTTATTTAATTCTTTGTAGCTGAAATTTTAAGATCAACATTTTGCTGATCTTCAGTTGAATGCCGATAACTCGCTATGGACTTATATGTATCGCTTAGGGACCTTTTCTACATTTCAGCCGCGCTTGGAAACATCGCATTAAAACCCGAGATCTTTATAAGCAGGGAATGCTTTTCTTTAGGTTTTCAGAAAAATCGGAACTGAATTTTCGATTTATGAAATGACCTCAAGAGAGTCTTACTGAATTGCTTGGATTGATCTTGGAACTTCTTATAAATACTACAGATTTTTGTGACTTTCAACGCTGACTAGGGATCATATATGAAATATCTATTGTCATCACAATTTTTATATCTTTTGAAACAACTTAAAGTCGATGATTAAAAAACCAAAACTATTAGTTATATTATATTATTAAGATATATATTCTATGAATTGCTGACCATTTGGTCTGATATTTTTACCCTGTTCAGGAACTGGAAACTGGACATATTTCTGGCTCCTGTCCCATTAACAGCGTGTGTAAATTGAGAGGAGTTCGGCTCGTATTACCCCAGTTGCAGTTCAAATTCCAGTCGAAAGACAAAAACCGGCGGCACGTGTAAGCCGCTTAAAGTGCAGAGGGAGGTTTTCGATCCAGAAAATTGGGGGTGCTGGCAGGGATCACTGGATAAGTGCGCCAGATCTCTGAAATTCGAGCAGTGAACCCGATCGTATCGGCCAGCTGCTTCGAGAGGAAGGAACGTGTGTAAAACACCTTAAATGACTCTTTTTTTTTTCTTATCCCCGAGCGGGTTTATTTTTCGCTTTTTTGGGTGCGTGTTAGATGAGTTCGTTCGCTTAATGGTGGCTACATGTAATTTGGCATTTTGCGTGATTGCCCGGGGCGTGTTTCTGGGCTCTTCAAAGTCAAACCAATTCCAAGGCATTTCCACCGAAGAAAATGCTCTTTCGTGTGGCTTGATTTTTTCTTGCATTAATTTCTCGAGCAACGCCCCAAAACAAACGCACACAATTTTCCAAGCAGCGCGCAAAGTAACCTATAATTTTAGAGGCATTAAGTCAATCCATTCCCTTTCCAAAACTCTCCAACTGGTTTTGAAATCGAAGACCCAACCAAAACAAAAAAAAACCGAGATGAAAAAGTAAGAGAAAAACATATCAAAGGATCCAAGACTTTGGGGCTTTGGCTTTGGCTCATTAGCCGCACTCTCACCTCAAGTCTTTTGGGCCGAAATACGAGTTAGCCAAAAAGGATTTCTTTCTTATAATTTACTTTTATGTGTGTGTTTTTTGTTTGTTTTTGGTTTTTTATTGGGTTTGCGGCTTTCGGCGTCGTCATACTGTCTGCGTTTTGTGGCACAAACGAAACCGCAGAGCAGACTTGTCCCGAAATTTGTGCATTCATTTGTGAAACAAAGACGGACCATCGCCAAGTCCAAGGCTACAATTAATAAACCAACAGGCCACAAAAGCCCTACAAATGCCCAAAAAACAAAAAACAAGAAAGCTTGATCGTTTTTCTTGAGGGAAGGCGGATTAAATACCCTCGAATTAATTTTTGAAGGAAGATTTTTAAATGAGTTCATTATCACAAGTAAGGGAAATAATAATCACATTATAACTTTTGAATATAACATTTTAAGGAGTTTTTTTTAAAATTAATGTGCGATCATACCCTCAAATTACAGGGTATTTGGCGAAACCCAAAAGTCATGCGTGCTTGACGATTTTGCCCTTGTGATCCGTCGATCTTTTGTTATTATGTATGAAGTGTCGCGTTGGCAGGAATTTCTGCAACAAAAGCTACAAAAGCAGACAATCCACAGACAGTTTTTTGGGGGGTGGACAAGGGGTGACCGCAAAAATGTCATCACTGCTAATGTTTCAATGCAGTTGCCACAAGATTTTGTCTGCGGCTGATCTGATGTTCTCCTTCTTTTTTCCTGTTTTTTTGTTAGTTTTTGACAGCAAATTTTTTGATCAGAATTTGGTTTTGTCAGGGGAATTGCACGATCTGAAAGCGTTGAATGCGATACCTTTTGGGTCACCGAAGATTTTCGCAGGGCGTGAAAAGACATGCCAAACTGACGGCTCTCCAATTTTATGACTATCTGAAAAAAAAAACTAAAAACTAATGAAAACTTTTGGCCACAATGTTAATTTCTAGTCGTAAACATTTTATAGAATATCTTACCATTTTAACTGTTTTGCTCATTTCCAGGAAATCGTAGAAGCTGGACAAAAAAACATTTTTGAAATCTTAATGAATTTTCGCTGCTCAAGTGTTGCCTTCAAAGGGCGGCGGCCGACAGGAGGAAATACTCTACCTGATTGTGTCAACCCTTTTTTTTATTGAACTCCTGAAGCCTTTGCCATGATTAAGGGAGACGAGCGGGGGAGTGCCGGCCAAAAAGTATCAATTCAATGGAAATTTATGCCGTAAAAATGCCACAAGACAAGCCGGCAACTCAGTCTTTGTCTTGGACTGAAACATTTTTTCCAATGAACACAGTTTCGGTTTCATTTTTTGCGTTTTTGGCTTTGCGAAATATTTTTGCACTGCTGCTCCTCTATCTCTTGGCCATTCAACTAAGCTGCAAATCGGTTTAAGAGCTTAACGAAAAGGCGGTGGAAATTATACAAAGCCCGCTGGACGGTTTACTTTTGTGTCATTAGGCAAATGCAGCACCTCTACCAGGGTTTTTTTTTTATTTTTGTTAACTTTTTTTTTGTTTTACCCATGTTCACCTGAGGGAAGCCCTATGTGGGAGCTCAGCTCAGCTCTGAACAATTACCATTAATTACCCAGCGTATTCGCTGCACTTGGCACCGCAAATAACGCCACTGAAGTCCGCTCGAATATCAAAAGGAAAGGCCAGGACAATTTACGCTTGTTTTAAACTCGATTAGTCAGCAGTTGATCCTATCATCGGATCACCCCCTCATCGCTCCGCTGATCCCTTTTGACCCCCCGTTTGAGTGCTTTTCAATTACCAACACGCAACTGACCACAGAGAAAATATAAAAACGGGGGCCCTTAAGTCCGCTTAGCCCGTATTGACCACTTGTTAAATGTAATTGAATCCCGCTTGAAAGGCATCTATTTCCTATGATTCAAATATCAAAAAGGGCACAACTGACCGCTGCTAATTGAATTTAGCTCGAGCCTTTTAACTTTAACCCTTTGCTTTAAGTCCTTAAGCATTTGCTTTGTACGCAGGAAGAAATGTTTGGGGTTTCGAGAAATGATTTTAGATCTTGAAGCTGACAATAAAATGTAATAGTTTTTGTGGAAATAATATATTTTAACTTTCCCAATGTCAAGTTAACAATTGTCGAATATCAATTAGTAGAATATTATTTGGTTACTATTTGTAATTTACATGAATGGATATTTCTATTATAATCTATAAAAATATTTTTTATCCGTGTTGATCTTGCACACTTGATGCACTTATCTTCCATTTATTTTTGCCATTGAACTTTTGATTGATTTTTGGACCACAAATTGCAATTTGGCTCCGGCTTTGGTCAGGCTCTTTTTGGCTAATTTTTGGCTCTGATTCAGTCCAGTGATTTTTTCTTTCGCCCACATCTCGGAGGACATAAATCACTTGCACTTAAACCCGCTGCTGGCGACGTCTCCATTTCTATCTGTATTTTCCCCGTCTATCTGTCTATCTGTCTGTTTGCATTGGCCATTAGGCCCAGTCTTGGATTTTGGCTTATTTCGAAAGGGCCGCCCTCTCTCTTTAGGCCTTTTGTTGTCCTGCTGGCATTTCTATTGGTCCGGAAGCTGTGCGGCCAGCATCTACAAAATAGTCAGAAGTTATTTTTGTGGGGGCCAGCAATTTTTATTGCCTTTTTGTGCTTTATTTCCTGCGCACTATTTTCAGGGGGCCCAAAAGAAGTTTTCCACGAGGAAATCCTTGGGAGTTGGGGGACAATGGGCTTTATGCCTGAATGGCGCGCCGAGCATTAGATAATGGTGTTCCTGCTTATTGCTTACATTGGCTTTTTCTTTATCCCCACACATCTCGGCGTCTTTAGGGGGGATTTTCTATAATTTGCAGGCAGCTTAGCAAATTCCGCAGTAGCCAAGGGGTAGGAAGAAACTAGTCAAAAATAATTTATTGCATATTTAATAGAGCACGTGCCAGGGAACCCAACTCCTTTGGCCTAATTTTAGGTTTTTTTTTATCGAAGGAGTCTGTTTAATAATAACGTATATAATATTTTTAGAGCTTTCCCCTTTTAAAGTAATGCCCACTCTGAGTTTACCTTCTAAGTAAAAACACTCTTTGTACAGCTCGTGCAATTTCTTCGCTTCAACTTTTAATTAACCAAAAAGTTTGGAGAGCTGCTAAGTGCAGCTTAACAGAAAATTCAATGGAACAAATGCCGCATAAATCTCTAAGCTACTTTTACTTGCCAAGGGCACTCAGGACCTGAGAATTCTCTCCCCGTTTCTCCAACTCTCTGTACACTTTTTCTCTGCATTTCACCGAGTTCTCTGAGTGCTGGCTGCTTATCCGCCAAGGCAATTCCCATTTGGGCCACATATGCCCGGCATTATGGAGGCATAAATAAAAATGCCAGCCACGCTCTTTGCTAATAAATGAAATATGATGCCACCACCCATCATACCACCCCCGAATGGAAATTGTCGTAGCTCCTGTTTATTGGCCCGGCCTCAAGTTTTCAATATCTCTGCATATTTCTGCACGGCGACACAATTTCTATATTTTGGCAAATTATTTTCTCGGTCGGGTATTGGATTTCCCCGGGGCGGCCTGGGAAGGAAAAAACCACCCACTCAAAGCCCTCTTTTTTTTTTTGTATTGTGGGCTGTTGCTTTTGCTTGGTATGCGCGGTGCGAAAACAAAATTGACGTCAATTACGCAATGCACACGGGCTTTACCAGTCAGACACCAGCTTTTCCCGCTTTTCCCCCGGCTTTTCCTTCTTTTCTTGGGATGCCTGTGCTTTTGCTAATCCGCTTCGGGGATTTGGGGAATACTCTGCTCTGAAAACAGGGCATAGCATACTTTTCCGGGAGCAACACTTTGCGTCAGATGCTCTCAAGTTGCTGCTTTTCGCACCCTCGGCAAAATGTGTTGCTGCTACTACTACTGTTTGCCAGGCGCTAATTAACGCATTAAATCATATTAATGTCGCCAAATGTTTCAAAGTCAGCCGGTATGCTTATTGGGTTTCCTTGGCGCGGACTTTGGGACCACGTCAATAAGCCGGCATAAATGGCCTCTAATGCAATGGCCAAGTCGGGTGGGTTTTCTGTTCCCATTCCTGCTGGTAATGGCTGATTTTATGCTTATTTTTTTTGTATTTTAATTAGTTACTTGAGGGTTCTTTGGTGTGAAAGCATTGTAAGGGAGATATTTACGGACTTGCAGTTGCAGTTTTAGTTACTACTAAATATATTACATTTATTTATAATATGATATTATTTTATTTATGTATTGAAACGTATTTTTAAGGATCTAAAAATAGTTACTATGACTTTTTAATTAAATCTGATCAGTCAAAGCATAGGAAAGTGTCATATAGATACTATTCTTGCTATCATATTCAACTCTTAACATCACTTAAAAAAAACTCTTCAGTTAACATTCTAGATATTGCTGTTATTAATCCTGTTTATTATTAATGATATAGCCTAAGCCATTTTTCCTGTAAAATCAGCTAGAATTGCCACTCATATTGCTGGCAGCTAGATGTTGTTGCTGTACCTCTAAGAGTTAATGCAGCTTATAAGTCTCGTCTGCAACTTCAACTTCTTGGGATGCAGAAAAATCACAAATTAATTAAAGACTCTAGCGGGGTTCTGCTTCCTTCTTCATCTCCTGCGGACGCGCAGCTAATAAAACTTATATAATAATTGTTCATAAAGTGTACAATATTATGTGTTTTCAAATGAGGTTTGGCTGGCTGCATGTTGCATGTTGCTTGTTGCATGCAACGCTCATCGCAGCGACGAAACGAGACGAGGCGAGTCGAGACGAGAGGAGAAGCCATGCCGTGTTGTCAACTATTTCTTCGGTTCATAAAAATTGTTATTAATTGGCACTTAAATGCTCAAACGCAAAAGTTGAGAGACGACGACGAGGAACGTTGATGCTGTGTGTTTGTTTGTCTGTCTGTCTTCCGAAGCGTGTTGTGAAATTTAAGCTTTTTAGCAGTTGTTGCTGGTGTGTTGCCGATGTTGCTGTTGCTGTTGTAGCTGTTGCTGTTGCTGATGTTGCTGTTGCTGTATTGCAGCTTGCCGTTCGTTCGTTCGTTGCATGTTAACCTTTGGCTCGCTTGTAATGAATGCAACCGAAACGAGCTGCCGAGGAACCAGAAGAAAGATTCAGGCTGCAGAAGAAAGAAGGAGGCAGCTGCAGAAGAAAGAAACAGCCAGCAGCAGCAACAGCAACAACAGCAACAACAGCAGCTGGAGACTTACTTAAAGCTCCCCATATAAATTTCCAGACTTCATGTGGCACTTGTTTAAAGTCCATTTTGTGCACTGCGTGAGTGTTTATTGAATGTTTTTTTCGAGGCCCACTGCCCCAAAACTCCTCCTTCCCCAGGCCAAAGAAAGTCTGTCTCCGCGGTTCGGCAAATATTAATAAAATGCCATGAAATGGCAATAAAACTGCAGTTTCGTACATATGAAATCAGAGAGTCATAGACAGTTCTGCTTCCTTAAATTAGAAATGCTAAAAAAAACATATCTTTTAGATATTACAATTGAAAAATATATCTCACACAATTTCTTTGCAAAAACCTGTTAATTTAATCATTTATACAAAATTAATTGGAGTAATTAATTTTCAAACATAAAAAAAATTGTGAAATAAATCTTAATGAGTATATCAAAGTCCCATTAACGTTCGTCATAACGAAGCATGACTGTATTTAACGCTCCGACTGTGTCAAAATCGAATTGCAATCTTTAAGCGCTCCAGCAATGTTAATTAAAATTACAAAAATACGAGAAAATTAAGGCACCCAGCAATGTGCAGGAGAACACCTTGGAAATATAATTTCTGTTTGAGCCAGCAGGCTCCCCACCTAGCGGCCCCTCCCAACCAAATAACCAAAAAAACAAAACCAAGAAATAAAAATCGGAATGGGGGGGAATCATACGTAGATATACGTATATAACTGAGATGCTGCCCCGTTGCCATTTTTGGCCGACCGACCGCTGTGAACTGACTGAATGTCTGACTGAGTCGGGTCCGTGGCTCTTGGATTCGAATTCGATTCCGTTTCCAATTGCCAGCTCGCTGGCCGCCGAGTTGGCCGAGTGTAAATGATATATGTGGGCATATTGAGGGGGATACGGGGAGTTGAAAGGGGGACTGGGACCGCGACTGGACCGTCTTGTCTGTCATTTTGGAGCCACACAAAGCTCCCAAAGAACCGAGAGCTCCGGGCCCCCAGAAGACCCAGGCACCGAGTGCAAATGACTTATAAGAATTTAATATTTAACAACACAAATCAATTCAAAAATCATCAGAGAGGGGTGCAGCAAAAAGTGAAAAATAAAAAAATATAAACGGGGCAAAAAAAGAAACTCATTTGTTGCAGCTTCGCGAGGTTCGTTGTTCTGGACAAAGTCTCATTTCGGTTCCTGCCTTTTGGTATCACTGCGAAGGCAACGAAAATGAAACTTTTACGTTAAGTTAAGGAAACGATCCGGCAGACAATGTAGAGAGAGGGATTGGGATTCGGAGGGACCCCGATATGATGATGATGATGATGATGATGCCGGAGTCGGAGTCGGAGTCTGAGCCTAAAGTCGTTAACATGGTGGTCGTTGCTGTGTTTCTGTTGTTGCAGCCTTTTTGTGGTCAGCGCAAAAATTATGAAAAATCTCAAAAAGACCAGAGAGCTGGATGGATTTTTTTTTTGTTTTTTGATGTCTTCTGGCTTTTAACCATGGCCTTTGTATGATTTCTTTCTGGCTTCACTTCGATTTCGAATTTTTCGTATTTTAAAATTGTATTTTTAGTGTCAGCTCCAAAAACTCCGTTTCCCCAACCCCCTTCTCTCACCAAAACTCCGTTGCAAAGCACAAGGCCAGACATAAAATTAAAAAGACACACAAAGCGATCAAGAAGCAGCACAAAAGATGCATCTCCCGCTGCGTCCCGAAAAGAATCGAAAAATAATAATAATAAAGTAAAGAACTGAACGCTGAACGAACAAAAGTCTGCTCCAAACAAACATACAAAAATCAAACCGCAAAAAAAGTTTAACAAAATAATTTAAGCAATAATTAAACAGAAAGTAAATTGTGCAAAAAATAAATTAGCAATCAAATAAAGCAGCTTTTAATGGAAATAAAAATAATAACAAAGAACCAAACATGCCAAGAAATCTGGGTACAACATAAACGTATAATCTAATAAAAGATACATCTTAAAAATATTTCAGAACTATAAATTGCTTGTTAAAACTTACTAAGAGATTGAAAACATAAAGAGAAGAGCAAACCATTTTATTAAAAGAATAATTAATTACTAAATAAAGAACCATTTGAGCGACAAATCCCCCAAGGCGTAAAAGTATGCACACGAAAATTATCGAGCGTTTAACACGGTCGGGGCAAAGATTTCGATTCCGATTCCGAAACGGATTCAGATGCAGATACAGATGCAGAATTGGGATCGCGATCGACCATATTGCAATCGCCGCAGAGTGGGGATCGATGGGGCTATATGGCGGGCGATCTATATCGGTGGATATACCGGGGGATATGGCGGGGAATCTGTGGCAATACAAACACTTTGCACTCAACACCCATTTAGCTAGGCCGCCTGGCTGTTGATGATGATGATGATGATGTGGCCGCCAGCCGCCAGCCGCCAACAGAATTGTTTACAATACAAAAAAAAAAAAAAAAAAATAGGAAAAGAAAAGAGGGATTGAAAAACCAAAGAGCGCGGAAAAGTGGGGGAAATTTTGCGATCGATTGCAAAGGGCAAAGGAAAAGTGTGAGGAACCGCAGAGAGAACTGTAAACTATTTACAGCCTAGCAGGCTCAATGATTGTTTTGCTTGGGTGTTGTTGCTGCTTTTATACAATAAAATTTATTTGATTTCTTTACGCCGCTTTCATGCCTCAGTATTTTCCTTCAATTTTCCCCATGCACTTCTGCACTTTCGAACGTGAACGCTTCGCTGAGAAAATGCAGGGAAATGCAGGGAAAACGACGGATGATGATGATCATCATCATGTTGATGATGACGCCAACTTTGGACTGGCGGCGGTCGCTTCGCTTTTATAAAAATAAATTGTTCGCAGACGTAATGATGCGAAAGCAATTGAGAATTCTATATATGCAACTGTCTGTATGTCTATGTGTCTAAATGTAACTTTGTATCTGTGTGCCTGCATTTGTTTGTTGTTTGTTGGAATGCGTAGAATTTCAATTGACTGTGGGTAGAACGAGCGAGCGAGAGAGCTGTATGGGTTTAATAGAAAAACCCACATACACTCGCCAAAAATCAAGACTTCAATCTTGCAAAAAATCTGATAAAATCCCTAGAGCAGCACTTGGGAATTATAGGTAGAGAAGATCTTATTATATAAGGAATTATAATTACAATTCTTAGGAATTTTATATTCATGGTATATTTTTCAAATAGCATGCTGATTAATAGATATTTCATAATAAAGAATTTTGTTTAAATATTTGGACCTATGTTTTTGTAACTGCAGATCTATTATGTTCTACTTTTAAGCAATTAAAATGCAAGTCTTACAATTACTATAATCTACATCTTAGAAATGAATTTTTCTGTGAGTGCAGGGCTAGTTAGAACCCGTCCAAAGTCAAATCTCTGTCTGACAACCTTTGCACCTCAATCTAGCTGTGGCAATCGCCAGCCGACCCACAGCGATCCTCGCATCGTGATCTCTTCCTTATCGGCGGTGGACCATCGATAATGATTATTTTGACAGGCAACTGACACGACCACGTGATCTCCCTCCAATATTTTACTTTTTTCTGTGTTGTTCCCCCCCTTGATTTGTGCCCAGTGTTGGCTAACGATCAACAAACGCAGCTGGAACCGAAATCTTCTCGATCTTTCAGTTGATTGCTCGTTTTTTCGGGAATCTAGTTATTTTTTTTTTTAGGGATGGTCGGACACGCCCCGCAGAACAGCGCAAAAACCTCAATCTCAAAAAAGTTAATTGTTATGTGTGTGCTATATAAGTTACCCCCTGCTAAGGATAGTAATCGGTGGGAAAGAGAGGGCGATAGATATAGGAGTTGAGGAATCAGAATTCAGAACTCAGAACTCATCCTGGGCATCATCCTTGGTAAAAATGCGCCTGCGTGGATTTCGGTACAGTCTGGCGGAGTTAATCCGATTTGTTGCGCCCCCTAACCGAAAAGTCCGGAGACGAGGGTGAGTTATGCGGCGGTCCTGTGATTGATTGCCTGATTTTGTCAGGGTTTTCGGGGTGGTTTCCTCCGAGCGAACACACACAACCCTCGAATACAGTCCATAGTCCGAAGTGAAATTGTTTGAAAACGCATTTAATTGCATCTCATTGCCATCTGACTCCTGCCAGTTTTTCATCTCGTTTTGGTAGGTGAAAATTTGATTAAGAGAATTTGGGGGATGGGTGTCTTCGATGTCTTCGTTGATCTGGTCAACATTTTAATTATAGCAATTACAAATTGCAATGGCAAGCGCAGAAATTGCAAAAATCACGCATTTTATTGATTTTTAATTGCAACTCGTTGCATACCAACGTCTGGAGGATCGGCAGGCAAACTTCGCAAAAAAAAAAGCGGGGAGAAAAAAGAAAAGATCCCGGAGACATGGGCATTTGTTGTCTTTAATTATGTTGTTGATTGCCCCGTCTGTCCGTCCTTCTTGGCCCGTCATTCTGGCCATTTAGGTGCGAACAACTAGCTGCCTCTCTTTTCCACGACCAACAACCAACGGGCCAGCGGGCCAACACCAGTTAGTCAAGTTAAGTTGTCATAATTTTTGTCGTTCAACAACACCTGCAGTATGTATCATGCGCATATAGAGCCATACATATATAAGCCATACTCTCGAGGGCCAAGTCGGAGTCGCAGAGCGCGCCAAATGCCGCAAATAACTCAGTTAATATAATTAAGTTTTGCACGAAATGTGCAGCAGAAATATGCGAAAAATGCCACGCAATCTCCACACTAAAAGCAAAGGCAACAAAAACATTAAGACCAGACCTTTAAGCCAGAATGAAACGAAAGTTTATGAACTTGTCCAAGTGTATATTAGTATGTTGAGTTTTCAGTTTTTTTGTGTAATGTCCGCCCCAATGACTTGGCTCTTATGTGCATGCAAATGACGTAATGACAATGTGGGCAGCACCAGGATTTATTAACTTGGCAAAGAACCCAAACAATGTCCCCCCAACTAATTAAGTATTTAAAGACAATAGAAGAATGAATGCAGGGCAAATTTCTGTGTTTTTATGGTAGAATCAATTATTTAGATAATTTTGTAGATCCCTTTTTGTATATTTCTATGTTTTAAAACGCATTGTAAAATAAATAATGAAATTTATTTAGGGCAAATTGCTATGTTTTCACATAAACAAGATAGTTTTTTTTTTTTAATCACTATATTTATTATTGTTATTGTACTCTGTTGCCAAAAGTTTAAAACTAAAGGTATAGGGAGGAATCGGCCATAATTGCTATGACTTTCGGCCGGACTTAATTATTATTACAGGTTTACTATATTTATATTTCTATGTTATTATACAAAAAATAGTTATATCCCAAATTTTGAGTCAGAAAAATTGCTGTGTTTTTGTAGTAGAATTAATTTATTAGATTTTTTAAAAATACCTTTATTTATATTTCTGTTTTTGTACTGATGATTTAATATACAAAAAATGTAAACTGCCCTAGAAACAGTACACACATTTCATAATTAAGTTATTTTTTTAAACCTTTTTATAAACTTTTATATAACCCTTTTAAGTAATTCAGGGTTTTGTTCCAAAACTTTTTGTTTGTTATTTAAAAAGCACCATATGACTTTCCAGCGTAATTTAATTACGCTTTATAATCGGCTTACCGGCAGCGTAAAAGCGGGAATGTCTGGCACCTGTTTTCCACCAAATGGAAAATCAAATTTCATGCCAGCCAAGCCAAAACATTTGCATACAAATCAGAGAGCAACCCTTCAAATGCCCAGACACCCAGATACGATACCAGATAGAAAAAAAAAAAGCACAGCCTTCTAATGATATTTTGATGTTGTCTCGATGGGTCTTCAATGGGTGTTTGCTGCTGCTGCTGCCGTTGGAAACCCGCAAAATGCGTGTTTTAAATCCAATTTAGACATTATCTAATTTAGGGCATCTCCGGCCTGCCGACTGCTGACTTTGCTGACTCTGCTGACTGACTCGAGTCGCTTGGGGGATCTCTCGCTTTATGCAAATCTATGGAAATTTCATTATCGCACACCCCTTTTGCTCGGTCTGAAAACTTTTTACCCCGGCTAAATGCTGTAAAAGGCGCCAAAAGATGTAATAAACTCATTTAAACTCATCGCCACCGTTGTGGACTGTGCTTTTTTCGGGTTTCCTCTAGGGTTTGGGTAATGAAATTTTTGCTAGAGCATCTTTTTGCCCCCCAATGATAATATGCAAATGGCCCGGCCCAGTGGGACGTCGTCCTGCCTACCTACACCTACCTTCCAAAAATACTTCCTCTTCGACTAAAGTGAATCTCGGGCAGCGTTTCGTGTTGCAATAATCAAATTTTCTAATTTTTATGGCCCTCTGCGGGGCTGACAAACGGCGAGTAATGGCCAAAAAGTGAGGCTCACGACCAGGTCTAATTGATTTGGCAGTGGCCGGCATGATTCAACCTTAAGTACTCTTTATTTCTGGAGAAGCAGAGGCTTTTCGGGGGAATATCTGGGAGTGGGAATGGGAATTGGGAGTGGGAATGTTACTCGGGAGTCGAGGGGCGGAACTTGTGCCTCGTCATGGCCATGGCGACGTCGTCTTCCAGTCTGCTGCTCGCACTGGCCATGATGCGACACTTTTGGCCAAGACCGGGCCAGGCTTTTAAAGAGTCGACCGCCCCTCTATTCAAAAGACTATCTCGAAATGGGAAAAAAAGAATGAAGTAATACACAGAACTCAAAAGCGCCGTGCTGAAGTTCGCGGCAAAGATGACGGGGCTAAAATTCAAAACAAGAGTGTTCAGATCGCATTCAGATGAGGATTTCAAAGCACTGGGGGGAAATTTGAGTACTTAAAATAATGTTCTAAAATACAAAAGTGTTATATAAAAAATACTTATTGAAATATTCATATTTCTTTAAATACCATTTACAATTGCTTAAAATTATAACTTGAAATACTTCAAAAAACTATTAAAATGTGGGGTCTATAAATTTTACATTTTTTTTTAGATTTCATAAAAGTTAACCTCATGAGAATTTAGATTTTTCTAATATATTATATCTGGATAAGGAATTTACCCGAGATAATTATTCATACCATAATTTATCTCCATGTTTTTAATATATATTTAATAGACAGTAAATAAATAATAAATTACATTACATTACAATAATCTTTATTACCAACCTACCTTATTATATCTTAATTTAAAGAACATTTCATAAACTTCTCCCAGTGTAAAACTCCTATTGAAGGTGCTCCCAAGGGAATGGGGGAGTTTATTTGGAGCTCGCGCGAATCTTTGATCTACATTTGAGTCACTCTGGGCCATTTATCAGTGTGTTCATATCAATAATACTGTATGAATTTCGTATTATACCGCTTGCCTGGTGCAAATGACTCGACATTTTTGGGCTACCAGAGAGCCATGGCCATAGCCTTACAACTCCACCCCGACGACGAGCCATTCGGAAACCGAAAACAGCATTTTTTTGAGGCATGACTCGCCAGACAGCGACAAATCCTTGTAATGCCTCGTCTCTGGGCATGTTTCCTCTAGTCGGGCTAATTTCAGCTGTCAGCTTATCGTTCGGGGCCAAAAAGGAACAAGCCGGCAAAGGCGAAGGCGATAAGTTGGCCAACACCTCATTCGGGCACTTGCAAAATGCAATCTATGAAATCTTTTAGCCGCTTGCGAAATGAAAATGTTTGGGTTTCTTTCTCTGTCGTGGGGATTTGCGTTAGTCTGCTGACAGGGAAACGTCCACGAAGTGTCCGATTTTGGGATCGGGGAATCAGGGAATCGGAATCGGTATCCTGGGTGCTCGATGCCCGGTCCCGATGTCTTGGCTAATCTCTGGGCCAGGTTGTCGTCTCTATCGGACTGCGGAATCTATTTGACACTGTCTGGGGTTTTCGCTTGGGTTTTGGGGCCTCGGTCGGTGTCGTTGTTGTCTTTCCGCTGGATTTTCGTTTGTCCCGGGAGACTTTTTAGCACGCCACAAAAAAATAAGGGGAAAATGGGAGCGGGGGTTTCGGGGGGCGTGACAGTTTACATGAAATTACTTTGCATACACATGCATCAAATTAATTACACGATTAATGTTCTCACATGCAAGCCAGTCTGCAAGTCTCTTATGCAAATCTATTTCTCGCGATCATTGCAGCATTTGCATGTTGCTATCTTGATATCTTTTGCCGGCAAGAAAATGATTCCATTGCCTTTCGTGATTTCCCTGCCTTCCCGTTTCATCTCCCAGAGGAATTTGTGTTGGAATTGTGTGAAACATGCCATTTGAATAATTATCTTATTTGCATGGCAGCCGCAGCGAGAAATGCACTCAAGTGCAAATTAAAAAAAAAAAAAAAAAAAAAAAAGGAGGAGAGGGAAAAAATAAAACTAGAGTCCAAAGTTCTGGAGACCCCAGCTCTATTTCTCCGACTGGTTAATCTCGGGCTGTGTGAGCGAAAAGTTCAAATTGATAGCTACGAGATTTGTGGAGCAGATAAACCCGATCTCTCTGCGAAATGCAAAATCGCGTGCAGCTCCATTTGCTCCATTTCCGCTTGCGGATTTTCCTAGGATTTTTCCCTATACTACCCCCTGCTTATATTATTTTTTTTTGGCCCTGCAGTCTTCTCTCATTTAAGGTTTCCACTGTTTGGGTAACATAATAACAAAGGCAAACAAATGATAAGTTTGATAGAGTCACAATTGCGCGCCACCGCTTGCCAGCCTTATCTATTTATTATTTTACCTTACTTTTATTCCTGACTTCTTGAAGTAGAGTAGTTTTCAGGTAGCTTCTGAATTTTTATTATCAAAATACTAATTTCATTGTTTGCACAAGATTTCCAAATTTTTTCTCTGTTACGTTTCTGCCTCCGCTTCAATTTGGCTGTTATCAGCCTATAAATATTTAATCACAGACCTGTACTTTATTGTTATTCTGGTTTTTTTTTTTTTTTTGGTGGGGGGGGGGGGGGGGGGGTTTTTGGCTGCTGATAGCATATGCGGAGCATAGGAAGTCAAGATTTTTGGTTAGATAATGGTCACAAGGGAGCTGCACCAGGGCGTATGAGTAATATCTAAAACAAAAGTTGACTTTTTGGTTCTTTGGTTTAGTTTAATTATGTCAAGTGTTTCGACATGAAATTAAAATGTTGCCACTCGACTTGGAATTTAGCTGGAAAATTAATTTGTCATTTTGTGCTGCTGATGTCCATTCGAATTCTTTAGATATGATAGTAGCAGTCTGAAATGTGCGTAATTATTGGTGTTTAATTAAAATACTGATAGCCGATGACTTGGTTGCTGATTAATGAAGAAATACGTAGATTTAAAATATTTCGATAGTGATAGTCGAGTGAAATGTTCTGTTGAATACTTAACACCTTTAATTTTTCTTAACTTTAAGCAAACTTGAACATTTTAAGCCACTTCGTCTGTTTGTCTGTCTGAGTGTGTGTGCACAATAATTGTGTGTAATTAACTTGCCATTTGATTGAAATTATACCTCGCACACAAACACACATTCATTTATTCATAAGTGGAAAATTCTTAGTAAAGCAATTTGCCTGCCAAAAGTGATGGGTGAAAAGCGGTTGAAATAGGGGAAGAACGATTCCAGTCAGCCATATTGAATTGTTCGGGCTGTTGCAAGGAGTTTTGCACCTCCACTGGCTTTAATTAAAAATTCAACCACCCCAAACAAAATGGCTTACACACATGAACATTTTACAGCTTGAGCAAATTTGAAAAACAATTAAATGCCATGCGCGCAATTAAGTACACAAAAGGTGGCAACAGCAGCAAAAAAGGGGGAGTCATTGGGTGGGGAAAAACATTCGCGGGGGAAAAGTGGAAAAGGGTGGAGCAGCTGCTGCTCAAGTGCCACACACTCATACACACTCACTTGGGGGTGGTTATATACCGTTAATTAAGCAGCCTTGCTAACAGAAAACCAACGCCAAAGAGTCTTCAGACCGAGTGAAATTCCGACTGGAGGGCCTTTAGCCTCCTGGCTAAAACCAAAACCTAAACCAAAACAACAAACATGACACAAGCAGACAAACAAAAGCTTTTGTTGCCCCAGAACAACAACGGCAAATCCATCAAAACAAACAGCCAGGAGGGATTGTTCCGAGGATTGGGGTTTGGGCTCAACTTCCACTCGCTGCCACTCACTTTTCCACATCGAGCATTTCCCATCTCACCGAAAATCCGGCGAAACCAGAAACCGCACGGAAAAACTTTCATTCGCAGCGGCCGTGTAAAAAGGATTTAATTATTTGCTCTAAGGATATGCTCATCCATTGGGGGAGAGAATTTGTTCCTGAGTGTTTGCCGACAAATAGAAAAAATATGTTTCACGTCCACTTGGCAGGGCGTTCGGTAAACAAAATCAAACCAAATAGCAGGACAAGCTACACAGGGGGAAATTTAAGTACAGAATATTAGCGTTTAATATATTAGAAAAATCTTCAGAGAATTGCACACTATGCATGGTCACACTGCGAAACAATGTGAACAGGTGTATACTGTAAGCAGTAAAACGAAAATGATATAATGGAAACGATATAGTATTCAGTGATTTTATTTTCTGTGTATGATTATTATTGTTTTTTCTAATACCTCTCTACCAGCTAAGCTGCAGTTTGTATTTTTAATTGTGAAATGAGCCCGAAGCGTAGGCTTAATCCCAGACTCAAACTCAGATTTGGATTGGAATTTAGCCGCGGGTTAGGCTTCGACTTACCCCCGTGGAACCCTCTCCCGAATGTCAAATGCAGAATAAACGCCGCCGGGCAATTAGGAATGGATGGAAAAAAGGGAGGGAAATCCCTGCGAGTGCCACGCCCTATTTCGAAAAGGGAAAAACTTCCCACGCACCAAAAACTGAGTTACGAACCGTAATTTGATTGTTTTGCTTTAGTTTATCTGGGGGACTTCAGTTCGAGAGGGTCGGGGCCCAAAAACTGTTGATTGTAGTGATTAACCGGCCAGGAGCTGTGACAGAGATTTTTACCAAATTACAGGGCTCTATGAAAATTGCATGTTTTGACTTTTGGGCGGAACGCAGCACGACACGCGTCGATATTTGTTCGTCGCCGCCCCATTCCATCAGCAATTATCTCCCGCAGCTGAGCCGACTTAGCCAAGTCACTTGGAAAGTTCTCAGACTGACCGCAAGTCAAACTTCTCGCCGGAGTAATGAAGTGAGCGAAACCCAAAACAATTGAGCAAAGTTCTTCAGTACTTCAGTAATTTATGTGATGCACAGCGAAAAAAGAGAGAAATGATTTTATTTTGGCATTTATCTGAGCTTTGGTTAGACAGCAAGGTAACACTGATCTATTTTGCTTTAAACAGTGTGACCAGGCTAGAATAGTAATCAAAAAATGTAATATCTTTTATTTAAAATAGAAATTCGCAGACGTCTGAATGTTGTCTAACGTTGTTTTCTTACTCTCAGTGTAAACTTTGATGGCTTAGGTCGTAACTTTTTTTTATGACTCACTTGGCCCTAGAAATTTGCGGTTGTTGTCTCGGTCGCCCATCTACACTTGCGCTCACCCAATTGTCGCTGCTCCACTCCAGATATCATCAAAAATTTAGCAAGTCGAGCGGGCGGAGAGGGCATTAAATAAATAATTTAGCTCCCCGGCAGGTAAACGAAAATTGTTTCTTGATCATTTTAATGCACCCAAAGGGCCGCTCCCCCCAAAAAAGCGGGGGCAAAAAAAACTTTTCTCGTTGAGGGAGCATTACGTGACGTGGAAATGGAATTGGGGTTAGACGGGTGAACCCCATCGTTTCGCTTTCATTAATATTAAAAGCCGTCCCCAGCATGGACGCTCATCATTTGAATAAAAACCGATATTTGTTAATAATTGTCACAGGACATGCGAATGGAATTCGATAGCTTAATTTGTGGAGCGGGCCGTTGGACGTTGGTTAATTGAAAATGTAATTAAGGCACGCATCGTTGGTCGGGATCTCATCATCCTCTTCAAGGAGCACGCCAGTTATTTTGGCCAACACTCGGGCGTGTTCCAAGCTCTCAGCTCCCAGTAACCGGAGACACCTTCACAGGGCCCTAAAGGCCGCCAAAAAAAAAGAATATATTATATTGAAAAAATGAAACAGAACCCTGGCAAAGTGTGCGGCAAGTGTGAAAGATGCGAGCAAGTCCAGAAGACTTTGGGACAGACCGTCAAGCCTATTGAATTTCACTGGCTAGTTGGTTGGGAAAGTTGTTGTTTTTTTGTTCCCCCTCTTGGCCAGTTTTTTATGGCCATTTTATTTGATTTCGGCTGGCTAATTAAATAGTTTCATTTTAGCCGGCGGCCAGTCTAAAGTCGTTGTTGTGCTTTGTCTTTGTTTATAAGCCATAAAAGCAACGACAATTGCTACAATTGCAAGAGGTTGTTTTATCGCGTCCGTTTATGGTGGAAATTGTTTATGCGACTATCAAGAGACACCTTATGGCTAATAAAGTGGAGGGATGGGTTTGGTTTGGATTGGAGTGTTTAAAATGCAGACGGCGTTGTCTAATTATTAATAGATTTGCGCGGCATCGAGTGTGTTTGAAATGGAAAGTAGGCAAAAAGCAGGAACCAATCTATTGGAACTTGCCCAAGTCCAAGGTTTATCTAACTCAAAACTGTGGATTATCTATCTTCCTTTTAGAACACTTAAACCGCTTCAGTTCATTGCTCCTTAAGCTGGCTAAACAAATCAACATTTTTGGGCCATAACAATTATACAAAGCAAACAAGCCACAAATTGTCTATAGCAGGGCGATATTAATATGCGATTTAACAAATATTTAGCGAAAACACATGCAATATGTGCCCCGAATCCCAAATGAATCACAAAAAGCGACGAATTCCACATATATTTTATTGTATTCGAAAGTCAAGAATTTTTACGAGCTTGGGAAAATAATAATTTTATGGCTAAAAATTGTAGCTTGCACGTGCATGAAATTAATGCGAAGCGTTTTGTATATTTTCGTTATTAGCAGAATTTAAATTGCTCTTCGATCGATTTCGATCGCGCTGCGGTCTCTGAATACCTGGGACGTTGACATTTTTGGTTTCTGCATAAGTTTTTCTTGGTTTTTATTTTTATTTTTTTCCTTTTGTATTATTTTAGCAGCGTTTAATATGCCATCGTTGTCGCTGGCTTGTTGTCCATTGCCGATGACGATGTTGATGATGATGGAGATGGAGACGAGTTGATTCTACTCCTAGTTAGAAGACGGCCAGATCGCCAGAGCCAGTCGCTGCATATTAATTTGATAACTTATATATATACCTCAATATATATCTAGCTATATTTATTTCTGCACACGATGTTGTCTGGTCGCTTGTCGTTTTTGGTATGGTTTTGTATTTTGCTCTAGGCCTAGGCCACGACAATCTTGAACATTTGTTTGTCCACAATATGGCCAGGCCATGGCACTTTTGACAACTTGACAGTCGTGCAGACAGTCTGGGGGACTGGGACTTATGGCCATGGCCGGGCCCAAGGAGGCGGAAGAATCCGGCCAAGACGGGCTGACAATGTCTGCCTTTGGCATTGGCCATGGCCATATCGTCTGGCTCATTTAATGGCCAGGCGTGTCAATTTAAAGCGACATTTATAACCAATTTGTAATCAATTCTAACAATCAGCTAACGCATGCCCCCCACACGTCCCTCTAATATACATTTTTTATGGACTTTATTTGTTAATATTTTATAAATATTTTTGTTTTATTTACAGCGGCCGCCGAGCTCATCGCTGTCTTATGGCGGCGCAATGAACGATGACGCCCGATCGCCGGGCGCTGGTAGTACTCCCGGTCCACTGTCACAGCAGCCACCTGCCCTAGATACATCAGACCCTGGTAAGTCCCTTTTAAGATCTACAAAAATATTACGGATTAAGGAATTAGGAGAGAAAATATTAAGAATATTAGAAGTGCTTTGAAGTTTTAACGTAGATAGATGCATATGATATGGTACTTCATTCCAGGAGTTAGTTAGCAGAAATTTTTTTAGAAGGTATTTGTTTGGAAAAAAAGTATATTATAACTCTTATTTTGGAACAAATTACATGGCTAGCATGGATCTCTTGAATGAACAATATGATACGATCCAATACACACCCATCTTTATAGGTAACATTTGAGCCTGCTGCATCTTTTGTTCACCATTTCATGCATATTCCATCGAAATGCTTTGATTCCTAACCTTAAGAGCAAAACATAGCAAAACTTAAGCTGATTTTAGCCAGTTTCGATCGGCTTAATCCCTATTGAATGTGTTACACACTTCACACCTCTTGAGGCGGCTGTCTCCCTCTTTTGATTATGTTGTTTGCCTCAGTTTCAAGTGCCGCCAAAGCTTTTCGAACAAGCTCGCCGCGTAATCGTACAACAACTTGACAAAAGAGTAACAACAACTACAACTGGAGGAAAAACAACAAGTACGAAAAAACCAACCTCACATGAGCAACGACTTTTCCTAGGGACAGCCCTCAGATCTTCGGTTTTGAGGCCCTAGACTGCCTGTCTTGGAGATCGGAACTTGGAGCTTGGTGCTCTGTGGACCCTCCACTCCACTCCAAACTCCACTTCAGCCTTCAGAAGAGTTTTATGTGTATTTTTTCTTTTTTTTTTTAGTATTTTCCCCACACTCTCGATGTTGTTGCTTTTTCAATATTTTTTTTTCGAGTGCGACTGACTTTGCACTTGGCGCTTCTTTTTGAAGATCTCGTGTGTGCTGACCAAGGGAGGGGAGTCGGGGCGTCAGGTGAATTATTTATGGTGATAGGCAAAAATAATATTTTGTTTCTGTATTTTTTCCCCTTATTTTTGTATTTCTTCAGAGAGCGCGAGTGCGTTGTTTTCCCCTTTTGTTTGTATGGCGGCAGCGAAAAAAACAAAAGACCTGGCCAAAACAGCACTCGAAAAAGACACTCTGGGGCCACTCGTCGTCTGCTCTCCAAAAAACAGGGAAAAAAGCGAAGATTGAGTGGGGGGCCCCAAGGTGATAATGCAGTTTCACTGCTAGAAGAATTTGTGCACTGTCAGGAAATATAAAAATAGTCATGTGTTTAAAGGAAAATTTTATTTCATTAAAAAACTTGCTTAAAATTGTTACAAAATTGCACTTAAAGCTTGAAAATATATGATACGTATTTATTTATACTGATATAACATGATATGATATACGATATTGTATGATATGATATGATATAATATAATATGATACGATATTATATGATATATTATTTATATTATATGATATGTTATTATATGTATTATATTATATCATATATTATATTGTTACCAATAGTTAATATTTTTCCCTGTGTAAATGAAAGAAAAAGGGGTTTGAAGAGGGCTCTGAAGAGTAGGAGGCGTTCCGCAGACAATCCATTGACGTTGACGTCAAATTCGAAAAACTTTAAAGCGCGCCGAACAGCAACTTTAACGATTGAGTGTGCGAGTTCCATCGATGTGTATATATAAAGATAAATATATATATTTTTTTTATGTGGTCGTGTGTGCGCGCCATTTTGATTGATTTATCTACACGTCGCTTGACTTTGTAGACAAATTAAATTTCGGCATAGTTCAAGTTGTGCACTCCCGACGACCGACGAGCACTCAATAGAAATTATCTACAGTTGAATAATTTCTAGCAGGGCGCAAAATTTCCATGTTAATTTTGGAGCGCAGCTTCTTCTTGTTTTCCGAGCGATAAGAAAATGGCAAGCCCCTCCATTTACTGAGTCTGTGGGAAATTTGCGTCGCGTATTTCGGGCGTAGCAAATAGATATTTTCCACATTTTAAGTAGACAAGGCAACGGAAGGGCGGTATGCGGTTGTCAAAGAATATATACATATATATTCTCTGAGCTGCAGAAATTCCATTGCAAAAGTAGAAGCTGGAAAGGGAATATTTTTCTGTCGTAATTTTATGCACGAATTCGTAAAATGTTATTCAAATGGAAAATGTGATTTTTATCAATTTTGACAGGAATTTCATGCCCCAGCCGAAAGAGAGCACAAAGAAAAAGAAAGGGAATGGAAGGACCAAAGAGCTCAGTGCACAAGGATGCGCAACGTGAAATTTCCATGAATTGTGCGAGCAGAGGTCATGGAAGTAGGGGAATGTCGTCTCCCAAGACCTTAAAGATATTTCTCGTGTATAATTATATATTTGAGAGCAAGAAAGAAACCCCTTAAATGGGCAATAGATTTCCCTATAAAAACGAATCAACTCCAACTGACAGCCGCAGACCCTGTAATTATACCATACATCACCCTCATCAACTTCAGTCAGACTTCAATTAAAGCCCATATATACTTTGGGATGACGAGCTAATGCCGCGTTAAAGAGCCAAAGATACCACAAATTTAAAGCCCAATCTGTTTATTTACACGGCAAGTCGTCAAGTGTCGCGCTTAAATGCAAATCAAAACGAGATCAGTCCTGGGGGTCAGGGAAATAAAATTGCTAACGAAAATAAACAGAAACTGCAGGCGGTCGTCGTTCAGCAACCCCTTGATTTTCACCGAAAAAAACCCAAACCCCCTACCCCGCCGCCACTGACATTGATTGAAAATGCTGCGTGACGTAAATTAACTTTCATGGGGGTTGGGCTCGAAAAGTGCGTGTTATCCTTTCCGCTCGGGAAGTTCGTCAAGCCGCAAGACCCACACAATTGCCAATTGTTACAGTTTTAAAACATACGAGAGTAGAGTATCCTTCGGATCAAAGTGAAAGAGGGATGTGTGAGGGATGGCAGCTTGTTTTTGTCACTGCGGCATTTAAATCCTACCCGACCTTGTGTGAAGTGCACTTTTTTCCTTGGTTTTTACCCCCCATACCATCCCACTAAGGCGATTATCTTTGGCCCGATGCTCTGTTGTTCTAGCTTATTTACATTGATGGAATGAATGTTTAACAGCAACAAGAGGAATAACAATAACAGGAAGCTCTAACTCTGCTTTGTTATCTTACCACGCACAATTAGACAATTTCCATTTGGGTTTTCCCTGTTTTCCTATGCCCGTCAGCGTTGACAGTTTTTCTCAGGCATTTCAACTCAGTCCAGTCCACTCGCCTTGGGAGTTTTCTATGTCTTTTGTGATGTGAAAGCATTTTCCTCACTTTTGGTTCACTCACTCCTCTCTCTTTTAATTCTATTGTCTTTTTGGGTTTGGGAAAGGAAGCGGGGTTCTCTTGGATTCCTCATGCAAATTTTAGAGTGCGCTATTTTATTTCTGACAAATCAATGGAGTAAGTTCCTTTCCCCTTAATATTTACATGACATCCAATCATAATTCACACCTCTCCCGTATCAGGTCGATCCATCTTTTTATCGTTCCCACAACTTTTTAACTCTTTTGTCAAAACGCTGTCACGAATTTCCCAAAGCAGACAGACGATCGACAAAAAAAATGAAATTAAAATTTTACGCATTAACGAAAACGAAGAAAAAAACCTTTTGAAAGGGCTGACAGAAATTGCCCATATCTGTTCGGGGTTATCTTTTTGGCATAGGCATAGGAATTGGAATCGGAATAGGAATACCTAACCCCTAGAAAACGTGCCATACCAGCTGCTGCACGTTTGGGATTCCGCTCGGGTTGATTCGCACTCGCACTCGTAAAAATTGAAACAGAAATGCGATGTTTCATAATGAGGAATGGGAACCAGGGACCACCAAAGAGAGCTTATGTAACATTACGTCAAACGACACAAAAGGCAATACATCTTCATCCCCTAAAAAAAAGCAACTGAACGACGGACGGGACTTGTTCTTATTTTACAATGAAAATTTACGAACTGACTGTTGCTTTTTTTGGGTACGCATTATCATATTTCTGGACCGACACGCCAATGAATAGAATGCGCATCGAATTTCCCGGCAGTCAGGACGGGATCTTCCCGGGCTAACCCTCACATCAACGGAATCATCAACACCAGCATTGGGAGTTTCCGAAACAATTTTTTTTCTGAATATTTTTCTGGGAGGATGAGGCGGAAGGTCGCCGGGAGTTGACAAACAAGCAACACCAAAAAGTCTTTCGAGGGTTGCTTAATAATAAAAAAAACTCCCGAACAAAATGCAAACTTCCGTGCCATCTCTTTCGCACGCGCTGTATACCCGTCTCTTTCGCTGAGAATCGCGTTTCATGGGTGGTCGCTTTTGACTTGAAATTTGTCTAGCTTTACACTTATCGTCGTAATATAGTTATGGATCTGCCACACTGGCGGTCGCATAAATTAGACACAGCCGGCCGAACACTCAAACTCAAGTCATTCGAATGATAAGCTTGCGAAAGAGACGGCAAGTTCGGCTGAGAGAGAGAGAGAGACATACAGACAGCTAGAGATAAGTATTTCTTTTTAATTTCTGTCCCTGCCTTAACCTCAGTGCTATTCATTCTCAAGAAAACATTAAAAATCATGTACTCCCGACTTTTATTATTCATTATTTTCGCATTCATTTCGGCGTCCGTCTCTTTGAATTGCATCCGCGGAAGAGAGACGGGTATATGGGAATGCGAAAGAGATGGCGTGATGGTGGCGTGCCATTAATAGAGCTATCAAGTGCCGTATGCTGCTGATGACAGTGGCGGAGCTTATCAAGCTGCCAGTTTTGCAGTTTTGCAGTTTAAAACTGCATTTCTCAACACACAAATCACAAATCACTGCGCGGCATGCAATCTCTCACACAAATCATTTCATTTTTGCCCGACGAAGCCAAGTGTCATTAGCGTCACACGTCCCGATCCCAATCCCGATCTGACATATCCCCCCCCCAACCATATGCCTCTTGGTTCCAAGTGTTTATTAGTATGAGGCATTTATCAGCAATTATAATTATACGGCTCTCCCGCTCGGTGCTCAAGTGTGTTTTTGTGAGTGTGCTGTGAGCCCTGACGACCTCTCATTTTCGCTGAAACCAGAATCAATGACATACGCCGGAGATAGCAGCGAAATCCGTAGGGAACACGCTAAAAAATCGGATCATCTTTATAGGGAAATTATCATGCTTAAGATTCACGAAAATATCTTAAAGATTTTGTTCAAGAAACGTTAATACCAAATATTACAGATCTTAAGTTTGGATATCTTTATGATCTTTTTTTCATTTTTTGGAAAGACATTAGAAATGAAATGTTCTTATACAGTTTTATAATTTTTTTTTGGTTTGCTTGCATAATAAACTATACCAAATCCTTGTAAATATCCTTAAATATTTTCTGTTCAGTGGACATATTTTCATCGACGGCACTGTGTGCTAAATGCTTTTTAAATGCCCGGCCAGGCAAATTAAGCAGCTCATGTTTTGGGCAGGCTAGCCGACAACCTCTCGACCAGCCACGCCCACTATTGGCTTTATCCACAGCCCCCTTAAAGAGACCTGGTTTCCGTTTTGTACGCTTCGGAAACCAAACAGCAAAGATATTACAGGGAGAGAAAAAATATAAAAGAATTATTTATTTTAAAAAATTATTAAAATTAGGAGTAAAAAAGTATTGATGATAAAAATGTTTAGTCTTTAAAAATCTATAATACTTTTGAAAATCTTTACTTGAACTGCAATATTTTAGATGGTACAGTATGGTATATTTTATATTCCCGTGTAGGACCACCCCCTGCGCCCACTGACCGCAGTGGGCGTGGCAGCAGCCCCTCCCCCATCACCTTCCGCCTCTTTTGCCTGGGCAAACATTCAATGACAAATTGTGCGCCTTGTGGCTTGTGGAGTGATGGGCGTGGTGGGTCGGTGGTTCTGTGTTCACCTGACCAACTTGCCTCTCAGTTTTGTTTTCCTCCGTTGTTTTGTTATGCCACCTACTAACTTAACTTAACTAACGAACCACCTCCGCCCCTGTCTACCCAAAATAAAGAACCGCCCACCTGGTTGGAGCGTGTCGAGGGCGTTTTGTGAGGAAATTTTGACATTTTGTAATGCGTTCGTCCACTGCCCTCGAAAAACCAGAAATTATCTAGCGTCAACAGGAGGAAAATTATGCCACAAAACGCTAAAGAAAATTGTGTAGAAAATTGACGGTGAATATATATACTTATATATACATTTTCTGAGCCCAGCGGTTTGGAAATTGTAGGTTAGCCTACCCTAATGATAAACGACATTAGCAAAATGGGGGGAAAATTGAACAGGGGGAAACGGACTTTTCCTTGGGCGATGCAAATGGGCTGATAAAAGTGTTGAGATCACGAGGGCAAGGAACCAAAGATGATCATTGAACTGTCTGCAATTTTGAGTCATTTTCATATTGCTTGGGCAATTGTCTCCGGTCTTCGAGAAATAAAATAAGAATCCGGCACAAAGAAATGCGAAATGCGGAATTTCTGCGCCTTGTAAGTCGCAACACCCACTGAACGGAGATGTGTGTACACATGTGTCTTGTGCTAAATTTAAACAACTTTTTCGCCCCGGCCATATAACGCTTTCAATGGAAAAATATCTTTTGTAGCGCCAAATGGCGCCGTGGCACAAAAGTTCCATTTTCGCCTGGCGTTTTCGTACTTATACTTTTGTTTCTTATTTCTTATTTTTTTGTTGTGCTGTTGCTGTTGCGAAAACCATTCGTTTGCTGGCTCTTCAAATATTCATTGAGTTTGACTAAAAGGCACCGGCAACCCACTGCCATTTCATTAGCTCTCGGTGAAGTTGGCCCAAAAGAAAAAAAAAAGAAGGAGAAAATACAAACATATGGAGCAGACAGCCGGAGAAATGGGGAGCGAACCGGAGCTCCTCTTCACATTTAAATGCGCACATAATTTCTAATTTGTGCGTCTAATTTATGGGCTCCGAGTGGCAGCCAGAGACCCCAAAAACTTAGCACAACAAACTTGCCAATTTAACGGGCGCCCAACCAGAAAAAAAAAATAAAAACACTGAAGTGAAGTAAAATAAAAGAAAAGCGAGTAGAGTAGAGTAGAGCGAACTGAAGTGAAAGCGGTCGGCAGAAAAGTTTTCCTCATTTCGCACTTGTACGCCCAGAAATAAGAAATAAATAAAGCCATTTCTTCTAATATACAAAAAGCCTTGAATGAGAAAATTACTTTTTTATAAGGAGGGAAACCCACAGAACAGTCGCCCCCGAAAAAGCGAAAGTAACCACCCCCAACCCAAACCATCCATCCCATCCCACAAGGCCACACCTTGATGTACAGGGTGGGTGGGATGTACAAGTACATTGCCAAACATTGCCTAATTTGGAATTGCCTATGAAATGTGCATTAGAATAACTAGAATATACTACCAAAGTGTCACCCTTCGGAAAACGAAAACGAAAAAAGAAACCCCCCCCAAAAAGGTGTGTAATAAAAATAAATGTCTGTCGTTTGTTTTTATCAAAGAAGGCGGCAATTTCTTGCCCGGAAAAGTTGCGTATTATTTTGTTCTATCTTTGAGCCTGCTAGGCGAAAACCCTTTTGCAAACACCTGGTGTGGTCCACCAAAACTAAAATAAAAAGGGGAAAAAATAGAGGGAGTGAAACACGCACATTGATTGCTCAAAGGGCAAAAAATCGAACTAAATTTTACGACATAAACATAAATTTTATGACAGCCCAGAAAGAAGTAAACGCCCGAGTCGGGAAACCGGGAAAAGGAAATCAATTTTATGCGCTCTGGCCAGAAGTAAGAACAACAAATATTTGGTGGGAGCCCCATCAAAGCTTCAGAGCGCGAAGATCTATAAAATCTATGTGAGAACTATTAAAAAGTCGTAAAAAGGAAAACTATGAAGGGGTGGCGATGAGGAGTTGGGGATCTTTCGGTTCTTGGTCTTTGGGTTTTGTGTTTGGCCTTTGGCTGTCGTAAAGTCGCCAATGGAGATTTATTTCTGACTTATCGCCTGGGAAATGGCGTTAAAACAATCAGACCGAGCGGCATTAATAATGCCATTACAAGTGTAATGTAATAATTGTCCCTGGTCATCCAGACCTCTCTGTGCAATTAGGTCGCCTCGCGTTCCATTGCATTATATAGGTGTATATATATAAATTTTCCTTTTTTTTTGGGCCCTAATGTAAACGCATTTAAACGCAATTACTTTTCACCCAACGTATGTATCTTTCTGTGCTGGCCAACACGTACCAAAGCCATTTCTGTGGCTCTTCGGCTGATGATGATGATTGCCGGCGTCGCTTCGAGTGTCGTCATAAAGATCTTTTATCAAAACGTTAATGGATTGACTCATACAAAGCACTCTCTATCTCTGTCTGCACGGGAAAAAATCAAATAAATAAGGGTCAGTAGGGAAATGTATAGAAAAAGTATGTTTTAAACCTCATAAACTATTTTTGGAACTAAAAAACTCTATTCCATAACATTTAAGATGAAATTGATTGAGGAAAAAACGTATAAAGCCTTCAAGGGATTATTTTAAGACTTCATAAAATTAAATACTATTTTTTCCAGTGTAATCTTGCGTGCACTTTTGTGTGCATAGGGTTTACACGTGTCTGTTGGCCGAGTTTTTGGGACAATTGCAGCGGCCTCGGGTCTTCGGCTCGTGTAATATGTAATGGGAAGTTAATGAAATGCCTCACATTTTCCCCCGCCCCCCGTCTTATCTGCGTTGAAACTGTTATTAATTATAGGCGCACCCTAATTTGCTGCTAGGCCGGGTATCATTTGGAGTCCCCAAAGTCGTCAGAGAGTGCTGAAAGCCTATATTAATTGCATTTTAATGAAACTGAATAAGGAACAACTTGCCGGCCCCGGGGTAAACATAAACCCTTTTTATTTATATTTCTAGGGAATCTAGATCTATATAATAAGATCCTAACGGCACGATACGAGCCTAGTTGTTAATGACATGGTAAATGCCCGAATCCTTGGAGGGTTTTGCAGCGGAATATTAATATTAAAAAGATTAACCGGCCTTCGAATGACACTTTGTCTATCCCTGGTTGGATTTTATTGGTCGAACCACAAATGAAATTAAATATTCGCAGCGTAAAAAATGCATTAAAAAAATGTGAGCCTCTGCGGTTGGCGCATTTGTTGTTTTCATTGCATTACCAGGCGCCATGACAAGAAAAAATACACGAAAAAAAGAGGCAACAAATAAATAAAACATGCATGTGGAGAGGCTTATATAGCACATCTGTCTCTCTGTGTGTGTAGGTGCATTGTTGCTGATAAAAAATTCATTAATTCATATACAAAATGCAATTAAGCGCAGTGGCTGCCACAATAAAAGCACGAAATCAGTGATGACCAACTAAAAAAATGGAGAGCAGAAAAGTATATTATGCTGAGTCGTCGATGGTTTGGATACCCTCGATAATAGGTATTTATTTATCTAATTATCTTTATCAGGAAACCAAGAAATATAGCTTATTTAATAGTGTTTCATAGGAAATTAGTCGGTTGTATAGATTTTATTATTTCTCTATTATATGTATACTTCACTCAACATGGAAATGCCCTAAGCTATTCCAGGGTACCAAAGAGAAAAGTGCTGCATAAATAAAATAGTAGGCGCCGGGGGGCAGCGGTGGATAACAGCAAACGCAGCAGTTAAATTAACAAATTGCATGCATATTTTAATAAAATAAATATTTTAATAAGATTAAACTATAATGCAGCCAAATGTCAAAGCCGCGCGTTGCACATTCCCCAGCGGATAACACCGAAAGAAATTTGAATAAAAAACTGATTGCTCTGTTTTATACGTATTTTTTTTTTGGTTGTGCTGTTGTTTAATTTATGCGGTTTTCAATTACCCTTTTGATATGAATTAATGACCGCATACAATGCATAATCCTGGGGCAGCATATCGCTCTGCTCACATAATTTAATTAAACATTTTGTGGCAGGTGGGTGGTGGTTGGTTGCCGGTGGGTTGTAGGTGGGCTATCATGTTGCACTTGTCTCTATACCCAACCATTTGCCTTGCCTTTCGCCAATAGCTTTTTGTGTTGCATGTTGCTGCTGCAACATTCCTGCTGCAACAACTGCAACGGCAACAGCAACAACAACTGCGCCAAGAGCAACAACATTCTTTTCCTGCTCGCTGGGGCAGCAAAATTTCATGCCTGTGTAAACTATTTGTCGACAATTTTGTCTGCTACAAAAGTCCGCATGCCACAAGACCAGACCCGTAGACCATCATATAGTCGATAGAGCGAAGACTATAGACCCAGGCTTCGGATCGAGAGGAGAATCCAGTGGATGGAGATGGAGCCAAGACTAAAGCGTTGAAGCGCGCGCCGCCGGCACGAACACGCTCAGCCTTCAGCTTTCAGCCTTTCAGCTTTCAGCCTTTTGGCCCTGGCCAATTGCCGCTCTAATGACTCCGCTCCTGAGTGGGCAAAACTCCTGCCAAACTCCCTGCCAATCAAGTGCAACTCTCGAGGCGCATGCAAAGTACATAAACAATGATGGAAATCAAAGGGTGCACTCAGAAAAAAGATTTCTGGAAATTCAGAAGGAATTTGTAATCACAATGTTATTCAGAACTTTATTTATGATATGAAGTTACAACTATAATTTGCCCCCTTTTTATCATTAATAATAATACATTTAAAATTACTCATGTACTTGCCCTACATAATTTAAAAATATTGCATCATTCAAAAATCTTAAACTTAATTCTTAATACATCTCCATCTTATCTAAATTAGCGCTGTTTTTCTTGAATGTATCAGAACTTAGAGTATTCTTCAGCAAGAATAATTATAATTTTGATTAGAGACTTAAAAACGTATAGTTCTCAGCTAAGTACTGCAAAATAAAATTCTTTAAATAAAATTTACTTAATGACAAAAGCTCTAAAACTGAGTAATGAGTTTTGCTACTATACCTAAAAACTTCTTTGTGATGTATACAGAAATAATGAACCTATGTGAAGTGTCTAGAATTAAGATGAAGTCATTCGATGGTACTTGATTATTTTCCTTGAAACATTTTTTAATGTTATTCTTGGTTTTTTCTCAATGTAATACTATCAGTCTAGAGGCAAAGATGCTTCGGAGGTTACCCTCCTTATCGGCAATGAAAAGTTTGGCGCGTTTAAAGTAAGTTTACGTGTAGCACGGCAAAGTGCATTGATAAGGAGTGCCCCTCCACAACCCCTTCTTTGCCTTTTGCTGATTAGTCGATCAATGTTCGGTCTGAACGGAATCAAGCTTTTAAATATGCAAAAAGGAGAGGTACAAAAAAAAAAAAGTAAAAATTTTATATATACATACGGCGTTAAGAGCTCTTAAGAGCAGCGACTTCGAACCAGTTCTTGGACCCTCTTCCTGCCCTTTTCTTTCTCTTTCCCCAACTCCTTTTGGCCAACGCCATTATGGCTCATTATCGCCCCGAGCAACACAACATCTTACATTATGCTGATGAGTTTTTTGGCCATTCTAATAGGAAAAGGCCTCGGCTAATTTATAAAATATATCTAGAGGAAAAAATACAAAAAACCAAAGCATGGGGAAAAGCACCACCGCCCCTTTGGTGGTTTGTTCATTAAACGACTGCCACGCCCACCAATGGCTGTTCATTAATTGTTGACAATGATTACCTGGCCAACAGAAGACGAAGACGAAAAACGACGAAACGAAACGAATCGAAATGAAACTAAGGCAAAAACAAAATAACAAAAAAAGAAAAAAACAATCCAAGTCTCGAGGCGAATGCAATTTCAATTTTCAACGACAGGTGATAAATAAATCGAAACGCAACGAATTGAAAGCAGCAGCGGTGGCATCGGCAATCGATTCGTTGCGTTGCGAATGAAATTGCGCCATATTTGGGCGTTATTTGTGGCCCCGACTTTCCGACTCTCTGAGTCTCCCAACCAGGTGGAAAAGGGTGGAGGTGGTGGTGGAGGCCTTCTGCCCGCAGGACAGAGGTAGTAAAGCAGTACAGCCCAACCCAGGGGAAGACTCCTCCAGAAGACTCCTCCTGAAGACTCCTCCTGAAGCCCCAGTCCCAGTCTCCAAACCAAAGTCAAAGTCCAATTCGAGACTGAGGCGTTGGCAATGAGCGTCGAAGACATTTAATTGCCACCGCGGCATTTTGACGTCTACGCATCAGGGAGAAACGGAGAAGGGATGCACTGAGGGAAATTTTGTATAGACTTTTAATCAATTTGATTTTATTATAGGAAAAAAAATGTTTTTAGTCATACTACCACCTAAAGAAGGGAAATATTTGATTGAAAATGTAGTATGTCATCTTAAAATTGTATACAAATTACAATGTTCTATAAAGAAGAATTCCGAATGATGTTCAAATATCATATTTAATTTTTTTTTTTTTAGTGTAAAAAAAACTATATACAATAACTGATTTTGAACTTTAAGAATGTATTACATAAAAATATCAAATTTGTTTTTAATAATGTCATGCAAAGATGTGTAGATACACGACAATATTTTATATAAGTTGGAATTTCGAATGATTTCCAATGATAATTTTCCAATTTATTTAAACCTTTCGAATACTTTTGGTGCAGAATAATTATTGAAAACAATGGATTTGCTAAGAAAAAATAATATATTATTAAAACATCATATATATTTTGATATATAAGTATTTATTTCCGTGTCTTGAAAATTATATAGTTTCTTTTTTCCCTGCTCAGACAAGGAAAGAGACGGCAACAGAGCAAAAGACAGAGACGGTGAAGACCCAAGAAGACTTTTTCGAAAAGGTGTTTTGTCGCCAGTCCGCCAATGCTACCTCCAATTGAGTGCGAATTGGCATTTCATTTGGCGCATTTGGCATTTTCGGGGCGCGTTGATCATTTAGCCGTGTTTAGTGTCCGTCGTTGTTGCGCTTTTTAATTTCGTTTTGTGATCAGCACAACAACAACAGCAACAAAAACAACTTAAAAACCGGGAAACAGAGCGACAACAACAAAATGATTTAAGATGTTCGACTGTCAGTGGTGACAACATTGACAGTAAAATTATTTCTACGCGCTGCAGAAGGTTAATTATCGTTGATTTATTTACAAGATACAAAAACAAAAGAAGGAAACTCCTGCTGGGTAATAAAAATAAAATTAAAATTAAGCATTACAAGCTCGTAACCACAAACGGAAATCGGGAAGAAGTAGTTGCGATATCAAGCTTTTAGGGATTACCTCGTTTTGGCTAACAAATAAATGCAAGCTGTCTTTATGGCCTTAAAATATCCATAGAATGTCACTTGAAAAAATACAAAAAAAATAATATATATTTAATAATTTATTGAAAATAAATGCGTGCAAATAAAATGCGGCAAAAAAGATAAAACACGGCAAAATTAAGGGGGAAAAAATGCACCATGACAGCCATAAATAATTAACAATACAAAAAGAGATGAAACAGCAGAAGAGGATTCTGCGTTAATTTGCATTTTTGTTTTATGATAACAAAAGCGAAAAAATAAGCGAAAAAGTTGAACAATTTCAGCGGGAACAAACATGGCAAACCGCAGGCAAAATTAAAACACGGGCACAATGTAAAAATATTAAATTAACATTAACAGGGAAATGAAAGCGGTTAGCGTGGGTGTGTGCGCTTGTCAAAGTGAATTTAAAATAATTATTGTACATTATGCGCCGCAATGCGTATTAAATTAAATGCTGCACAATAATAAAATTAATCAAGCACCAAAGCAAAAAAATGTGTGTATGCGGATAGAATAAAACTCGTGGCAGGAAGACCGAAAATTGCAGAAAGGTAGCAAACAAAAGCCAAACAAAAACCCCGACAAAAACTATATCGTTCAATAACAGCAACCATAAAACGCATGTAATTAAGCGTTTTAATGCATCATTTATGGAGAAAAAAAAGGGTAGAGGAGTGGGAGCAAACATGGGTAGGAAAATATGTGCATTTTTAATACCCCACATAAAAATTGTATACCTATATACGAAATGTTTACTGATTTTGGTTTACATCTATAGACAAACAAAATGATGTAATGTTTCTAGTTCTGGTTAGAATATTACAAAAAATTAGGTAATAGAATTTTTTACTTTGTTTGAAAAGAGGTAAATATCATCTAGGGTAAAAAAGTATACCACAGTTCATTGGTTAATCACAATTTATTGATACCTAATTATTGTAATGCCAGTATTAATTGAAATTAATTCGCTTTTCCCCTTCTCTTCTCTTTGCAGATGGTAAGTTCTTATCATCACTCAATCCTTCAGAACTAACATATGATGGTAAGTCACATTCCGCATTAAGCCATTTAACACATCTCTATATAGAGTAGATTGATAGTCTGTAAGTTTAAGATATAGTACCCGGTAGATCTGAAGTGAAACACGTGCTGTCCTCTCGGTTCGCACATCAATCAAAGTTTGGCCAATGGCCAAGGGCATGATCATCGATATAGGGTTTGGGGGGTTCCTGGTTCCTTAGTTCCCTTAGTCCCTCTCTTTGATGTCTGTCACTAATCCCGTTCGCGATCACGTTCCTGCCCGATCCACGCCCACTTTGCTCACGGTCGCGGCTTCCTGTTTCTGCGATCTTTTAAAATGAGAAATTTCTTTTTAATTTAGACTTAAACAGACGGCGACCGGGACAGCTGATAAAAAATCATTATAAAGTTAAATTTTAATTAAAAACTACAATCGATTAAGAGGGACAAGGGCCATAGGGACGCAATACTGTCTGCGGCTCATAAATTGAACATCGGCGGTCTCCGGAGCTTTCAACGTGCATGTGGGCCACGCCCCCTGAAAAAAGGGGGGGGGGGACAAAATATAAAACAACCGACAGATGATGATGATGAACTTGTGCCAATTTTTGCGCTGCGAAAATCAGTGGCAGTTTTGATGATGTCCGAGGGCCGATAGTCGCCGGCATTACGGCATTATATAAGCGCATTTCGCTTTCATTAATGAACATGAGGCAAAAACGAATGGACGAGCGACCGGCACGTGAATTGAAATTTGATTTATGATCGGCGAGCGGCGAGCGGCCCTCCATGTGGGGCTTTTCTTTCTGTGTTCTGTATTTTTTATTTTTTTTTTTGCCTCTTTTGCCGGGCTAAGCAGCCTCCTCTGGGTCGTAAAATCCCCAGCTCAGGATGCAGTTTTCCCCTCTTTATGATGCGTTAAATTGAGGAATGGCGTGCCAGAGCATTTAAATCGTTAAAAAGGCAAGTGTAGGGCCGCTTGAATGTAACTTACATTCGATTGTTTTTCCTGCACCGAAAAGAGGTCGTAATCGTGTATTGGTTTGTGGTGATGAAGTTTAAGTGGGTACTAAAGAAAAAGGTGATAGATATATTGATGAAACTTAAAGAATTTAAGTTGGAAAGTGATAAATAGTAAATACAATTTTAGGTAAAGGTCTATTTAATTGCAAATGGGTATCCATATAAATAAAATTCCTATATCATATTATTTTATCTACGGCAACATATCATTTCTGTAAAATTAATACTAAAACTGTTGAGAACTTTCCTCCAAAGTAAATTAAACTTTTTGAATTAAACTTTCAAACTGATAGCAACCTATAAATCTAAAAATATTTGTCCAGCTAAGGGTTTTCTTTATAATTTCATATGATGTCAGCTAGATATTCTACCAGCGAAGTATGATGAGAATAGCTACAATCCTTCCATTAGTAACCTTTATAAGTATCTGCTAAAATAACCTCCTTGACTGATTTACCAACTTGTTTGCTGTGCGAATTCAAGTTCGGGAGACCCAGTAACCTACAAAAAGAGCTTTTATTTTAGGCTGGCCAAAAAGGAGAGCAGCCGAACAATATGCCAAAAGTGTAATTTGTATTATTTCCCTGGGCTTGCCCCGTGGGCGTTGTGGGGCAGGGGCGTGGCAGGGGGGTGGGGCGGAGGCGGTTGCAGACAGCCGTGGGCCATGGCCAAGAACCCGAGCGAAAGAGACAGAGACAGAGACAGAGACAGCGAGCGTTTAAGCACAACTTTAAATAATCGTCTGTCAGAACTGTCAAACAAGCCGGCAAGCGCTAGAATTAATGGCACACACACACACACAGACACAGATGGTGGGAGTGCGAGCGAGAGGGGCTGCGGCGACAGAGGGAGACAGCTGCAATTTGTTTAACCCTGCGCAGGCGCAAAGCGTCCGTTGAACCTGCAGTCCGTGTATATATATTTGTGTATGTGGAGCACAAGTTGAATTATTGTTTCTGCACATATTTTTTTGTTCGCTTTTAGCGCAGTCGCAGCGAGTTAAAAACAATGCCATTGCCATGGCGGTACTTTATCAAAATGCCCCCTCTCTTTCGGTTCAGTGTATGGCCCTCTCTTTCTCACGTGTGTGTGTGTGTGTAAAATTAATGTTGTTGCGCCGCAGCGGGCGAACTTTCAACTGTTGCTGCTGCTGCTGCTGCTGCTGGCTCAAGATGAAAAATTATTGCTTTTAATTTATTGCATAAACAAAGGCTACGCCATCGGAATAAAAATTGCTGTCTGTGTGTGTGGTGTCTGTGTAACGGTTCTCAAGGTCATGGGCGAAAGAGACAGCAACTGGGGGCTTTCCCCGGCTTCGCTGCCAACTGTCAAAAATGATTTAGTAGTTCAAAGCCGCGTTTTGCGTCTGCTGCAAAAGTGCGAAAAATATATACATATACATGTGAGGGCAGCGAACGTCCGACAGCAGCTGTCAAATGCAAATACATCGCAGTACAGCACAGCAGCAACATCAACATCCCCGCAGCAACACTCACACATTTTGACACAAATTTTGACAGTTTAGCAAAGGTCATTCGGAAAGTAAAAGTTGACAGGCCTAGAGGTGTGTGTGTGTGTGCTATGGTTAGAAAAAAAAAGCATCTGAAAGGGGGAGTGTGTGTATTTGATAGATTGACATCATCATTCGGCCTTTCATTCACTTGTCAGGAGCACACAGCACACAGTTAGCGAAACTCTGAAACATTAGTTTTTTATAGTTCATTGAGCCACCGAAACCACCGAAAAAAGCGAGAGCGAATCATTGACAGACCAACAATAATAATAAACTGACAAATCAAAATCAAAAACAAACCAAATTAGCTAGTCATAAAAGCGTCTGCTGAAGTGAGGCAACAAATGGCAACTGTTGATAGATCATTTGAAATAAAATACAACGCAGACGCGTCGTGATTTATGGCATTTGATAAATGAGAATTTAATAAATTTTTAGCTTATTTGGATTTTCAGTTTTTAGTGCGGACGGCAATTAAAACGTGTGTGGTTTTTTTTTTATTTAAGCAGACAAATGGTGGCGCTCGTTTCGATAGATTAACGGGGGTCTTAATGTTGTTTGATATGGGGTCTCAGTTTGGGATTTGAATTTCTTTATTTTCGATTTTATTTGCCCAGCCATCAATTAGCCAGTAGGGGCTTTCAAGCCTTAAATCAAGTTAATGAAAAATATAACCATAATTGGTTGTCCAATGGAGGGAATATTTCAAAAAAAGTTTATTTTCTCGGTGTAAACAAATTGCCTGGACCATTACTTTCCCCAAATTGAATACCCAAACCGTTTAAGTCACTTTCTTTGATGCTCTCTTTGGCTCATCATAATTCCTCGACAGTCACCGAAAGTTCTTTAGCCAGACACACAACCCACATAAATCCCGAGCAGAGGTCCCTCCCAAACTTTATTTTTGTCCTCGTGAATTATGCATGCAACAAATTGTATAAAAATTTCTGCAACTTTACGTTGTTACGTGCAGAAATTTGGAAATCAAGCCAAGCCGAACCCCAGAATTGCTGGTTGAGGCTTCGAGGGCGAAAAATATAAGAGGCAAAAAGCCCGAAAAGGGCCAAAAGGACTTGAAGGACTCAACTGTGGTCCCTGGTCGCTGGCTTAGCCCAAGTCAACCCCCAAAGGATATCCTCGAATATTTATTTTTTTCCTCTCCGCTCGGCGTTTACAAAGTGATTACTTCTGTTTAAAAATTGATGTCTCGATGTTGGACACGTTTTCAATTTCCAACGAAATGGCGCGTGCTGCACATCTTCCACCTTTCCCCACCGGAAAAACTTACAGGTGCCGTATCCATTTCCCATTGAAGAGGAAACTCCACTCAAAATTGTCAAAAGAAATTCCTTAAATGACTTTGTCAAGTCGTTAAAAGCGAACACAATTTGGTGTCGCTTTTTTGTTTCGTTTTTGTGAGCGTCTCGTTTGGCTTTAATCACCGATTGCTGTCATGTCCGAGTTGAATGGCAATTAAATGGTCTACGACTCGTTAAATCATTCATGATTAACTCACTTCAGCTCCCTGTCCTTGAAGATTTAGTGCCGTTGAGAATCGTTAAAGATATGCCTCACATTTCGGATCGGAATTGGATTCGGAATCGAAAACTCAATACTGAAACCGAAATGATGAAAAGCAGACGCATTGCTGTCGCATAATCGATAAACTTTGATTGGCACTCATAAAACCCATCAACCGGTTGTATGTTTTTCTAGTCAAAAAGCAGTAGTAGTAGCAGTGGGTATATTATGAATTGCCGCCAGCCAAAAAGCCAAAAAGGTAACTTGGCACAAAAGTCTGTTGGCTTCGGCTAGGCCCAAATGGCTTTTTAATTTGGTCAACGAAAACGGGTTGGGAAAATGTGTTCGCTGATGTTTGTTTTTTGTGTCTGCGGGTTTGACATTTAATGGCCTTTTGCCTTCGGGGGGAATGTGTGGAATGTTTCATTTGCATATGCAGCCTGCGCCCTGAAATATGCAGTGGTTTTTGTTTCCGCCAGCATAGCTTGAAGGTGTGTTCGGTTTGGAATTTCATACACGGAAAAACAGGAGGAATTTGTACGTTTAACACGTATAACACCTTTTTCTTTTGGGAGAAATACGGAATTAAACTTAAAAATATTTCTGATTTTAAAATATTTAAAAAAACAAAGTATACAAAAAATTGTTACCATTTTAAAGATTTATTTCAATTCCTAATAAGATATTTCTTGGATTTTAAACAATGAAGTGGGAAATAAATGACTTGGAATAGTTCAAGGGCACAGGGGAATTTATAAAATGTGTTTAGATATTTAATAAGATTCCTATTTTCTTTCTGTGCATTAATTCCCTATTTAATTTATTTTTCCCTCCCCATTTCAAGGGAAAACTTTGATTAAACTTCTTGCCAATAGCAAGCACTGCTCGTATGTACAAATATATATATGTGGCGTGCTATATGTCTGACCAACTTTCATATAAGTAACATAGATATAGATAGAGTGCGCCCACAGCATAATCGAAGGGGGGGAGAGAAAGGCAGGGGAGTTGGAGTAGCAGAAGGATATCCATTTGCCAAAATAGCAAAACTTGCATAAAAACTTTTGCGCAACAACTTGGACTTTTTCATCAAACAAAAGCAAAAAGGAAAAATAAGAGGAGAATGAAACAAACTTTTAATGCAACCTACCACCGCCCACCGCCCACCTCCCACTTTTGGCAAACAAAAACAAAAACAAGCCGAAGATAGACAAACTTGCAGTACGCCTCCTCGTCCTTGTTGCCGCCCATTTGCACAGCTGTCAGTCAGTGGAAAATATTTCCCAGCCCCACAGAAGGAGCAATGGAAAGAGAAGGGTATGCCGGAGAGAAAGAGAGAGGGCTAGAAAGCTGGGAAAGCAGAGCCAACATGGCGAACAAAAGTTTTGCTCGCTGCGGCAAAAAGCGGAAATGCATTCAAAATCTAATATGGCAGCCATGGTCATGAGCAGCAGCAGCAACAACAACAACTGGGACTGCCTCCCAGCCACCCACAAGCCACCCACTTTCCACCACCCACTTTCCCCCACCCCACCCCCTTTCTCAGCAAAGTAGCAGCTAAACAAAAAGGCTAAAGAGTGCCAAAGAAGAAAATGCAATTTTCTGAAAAACCCATTAAATGTTTGCCATCAAAAAAAAAAAGATATATATATAGAGAGTTAAAGGGGTGGGGTGGTGGGTTGAGAATAAAGGAATGAAAGCCAGAAGAAGAAGTAAGAGATGGAGTAGAACCAACTGCAAATAAAGCAAACGACGAACGCCAGAAGATGGCGGCGTTTTCCAGTGATAGACTATATGGTACTATGTGCATATAGCTGCGGTTTTGTACATGTCCAAAAACTACAGTGCTACCTCTCTGCGAATAAACTACAGTCATAACTTTGCAATCAGAAATGGTCAGTGCCAAAATATCATTAATAAAACCCCATACCAGGTGTCATTTCAGACTATAAATATTTCATATTCGTAGGGATTGAATCCATTATGGTTTTTTTTATAAGAACTATGGTCGTTACATATGGGGTTAAGCATATCAAGTTATAGAACTTATGCAAATTAAATGAAAGAAATTTGAATAGTATCTTTATAGTAGATTTCCCTGTGCACTGATTCTCAGTTTTGAGTGGATAGCTTTACTATAGGTATATAACAAAAATATATTTAAAACTATTTACCTAAAAAGAACTTAATATAATAAATTGTTTTGTAATTCGGCAATCTAAAAGCCTTTAAAAAATGTTAATTTTATTTGATAAGACACCTTTTAATGTCTGTTAAAAATGTTCATAAGACGGGTTCGACTGTGAACCCCCCTTCCCAGCATGACTTGCAATTTATACATTCTCCTCACATTTCTTTTGTGGCTCCTATAAAGCCATTAGCAGCACTTTAAATTGCCTCAAAATGTGCTCGAAACTTTAAGCCCGAATCGCATGAGGCTAAGAGTTCGTTCGAAGGCTCACATGTCAGAGGCACCAAAGGCACAATGTGCTGATAGAGCCATTTACGCCGTCAGCACATAATGATGGAGTGGGAGGGGAAATGGAAAATGGGAAAGTGGAGAAAGGGGGATGGGGGGATCAGGATGCTCGTGAAGGAGCAGCTGCAGCGACTGCGCTTTTCTGACGGATTTCCCCGGCACATAGCAAACACACAGCATACAGCACAGTTGCCTTGGGCTTAGACAGACGAATACGTCCATGGAATAGATGCAGACGTGGCCAAGAGGAGCTGGGAGCTGGGAGCTGGGAGCCAGCCAGGAGCCAAGGATATCAGCTAGCAGCAGCTGTGCCCCCGTTTGTATGTGTGTGTGTGTGGCAAGGATATATGCCTGACGATGAAATTTAATGGGGTGCTTTGATGCGATTGGTTTTCATATAACGCAGGCGCTTAAAATCATCGAATCATTCAAAAGAAAACTGAGCTGACTGCTCCAGCTCTCCACTCACACACACACACACACACACACACATGAGAGCAAAGCTTTCCCCCAGAACACATACATACACTTGTAGAAAACGCAATGCTTGTGTATAAGAATTTTTTCTGCTGACTGGAAATAAAAGAAATGTAGAAAAATACTAGAAAAAAAGCGGAAAAATATAATGTCTATGTGTGTGTGCTTGAGCATTTTCCTTGGCTCCACTCGGGTTTTATATAAAGAACGAAATGACGACGACAGCTTGAGAGGAAAAGCGATGGGGAAAAGGCAGTCGGAGTTGGTCGGTTGGAGTTTTCGCCAATACGCACACAGACAGCTGCCACACAAACGAATACCCAGCTAGCTTTTGGGTTGAAAAAAGCTTTTCTTCATTTTAGTTTTCTCCTCCTTTCTTTTTTTTTTACTTTTTTACTTTCTTTATTTATTCCTTCAGCTCCCATTTCCAGCTTTCCTTTGTCACAGCTATAAATTTGATATATATAAAGGGGCTATATTGAGTCTGGTGTATGCTGTTTTACATGTGAAATTTAATTTAGTTGGGCGCCATATTTGTCTTTAAGTTCGGACATAAGTCCACAAGGTATTCAACAAGTTCGCAGTGCATAAATTGTGGAAAAACAATGCCAAACTGATACATTAACACTTTAAGCCAGTGAAAACAGCCCCGGGGAAAATGTCTGATGTCTGGGGAAAATGCAAAACTCCCGAAAACTCGCGGCAACCCCATGACAAATCGGTCTCTTTTCTGCCTGTATATGTATGGTTGTGTGTGTGTGTGTGTGTGTGCGGAAAAACGCAGTCAAGCAGTAAAAACAACAAGCACACACACACAACCAAACAAACTCGTATCGATTATTGTAGCATACTTACGGGCGTCATTTCATTTTATTTATTTTTGGTAGTTTGGTAACCAGACAAAGAAAATAATGAAAGTCATGCCTGGCTTACAGATTCCTTGAGCCTCTGTTTTTCACTTTAGTATCTCCTTTTTTTCCTGCCTGTAATCACAATTTGTTTGTCTGTGCCTACACTTAATGTAGTCGAAATCGAGGCGTTTTGGAGCTCTGCCGTCTGGGAAAAATCATTTTACAGCTGGCGGGCCAAAGTTTTCCCCAGTTGACAGGCGACTATTTAACACGCGTCATAGCATGAGTTTTATGCGCACACACACACACACACACACACCCATCTGTGTACGGGGGAAAAATAAAAGAAAAACCAGTGTCAAGGTTAACGACCAATGAATTTATTTTGCTTGAATAAATTTTACGATAATGAGGAAATTGTCGTTGTCGTTTTGGGTATTTTTAATGGCCGTAATGTGTTGACTCCTGCTATCTCTTTCTGCGAGTGCGAGTGCTGTGCTAAAATTAAGTATAAAATTTAAATTATTTTTCCCATACTAACCAGTTGATCTTTAAGTTACACGATTTCCCTGCTCCCTTTGGCTTATCAGAAATGCCGCAAACGTTTTTCAATTTCCGGCCGGCATAGTTTAACCACTCAACGGTGGTGGCTTTCGCAGTTCGCAGTTCGCAGTTCGCATTTCGCAGGACCTCCTCAGGACGTCCTGAGTTCTGGACTTTAGCGACTCAGGACGAGCCAACTCCATTTTACGTAACATTAATTCTGTGATTTATTAGGGTCACGTGACCGTCAAACGGACGACTGAAATTGCACGAGTCACGAGCCAGCCAGACGACCACAAAATACCCATTGCCACACGGCGAAAAAAGCATAACAATATCGTTATTGTTCACTTACGAAACTCTTATTATGTTTTTACAAGCCCAATAGTTTTTTTTTAATATCCAAGAACTCGGAAAAACAGTTTCATATATTTTAGAAATCATTCAAAATGGTGTACATAGCTAGCAAATAAAACAGAAAATTGATTGATTTATAAACCATTTAAATTACCAAGTAAAAGAAACTTATGGACTTTTGATTTTTACATAATTTTTGATCCCATAAAATATTTAAAATATTTTTTCTCTCTGCTTTTACTTGTAATAATATCCTTAGCCACATGTAGAGCTCATCAAAGTCTTTCAATTCAAATCAGTCGTGCAAAAATTGCCTTCGAAATCCGCAACAAAATTCTTTGTTCGTCCCGTGGAAATTGCGGGCAGGTAAACAAGTTTCTCCACCTTCGACTGGCCGTGTTGCCTGGTTAGGTGTCATAAAGTGCATTCACATGAATGCGATAAAGTTTATTGTCAGTTGGTCGCCTTGGTGGCCTTTTCGGGCGGGGAATGAAGTCCAGAGATTGAGGGGCCAGATGCTCAAAGGAACAACAAGAAAAATTAATACCAAAACATTTGCTCTGGTCTGTATGGTATGGTATGGTATGTATGTCTGGATCTTGGGTCGTTGTCCGTCCGTTTTGTCCGTCCGGGAGATCGCACACGCCTACGCAAACATGTCGCAACTGTCATTTCAGCTTAAGTTGGTCCATTGTACGTTTATATTAGTCGCGGGCCAGATAAAAAAAAAAAAAGAAATACAAAGCAAAAATCCAGAAAAAAAACCCAATGAGAAGAGCGTGTGTGTGGGCAGTACGACGGGGGTAACAAGGGGTTAAAGGGGCGGGAACAAGAAGAGTTACGAGCGGACCGATCCAGACTTTCAAATTCGCTTCAAGTGTAAAGCGATATGCGGATCCCAAAAGGATGTCGCCAAAACTGATGACACAGGCTGAAGGAACGGAGTTCCATAGCTTAAGTTACAAGTCATGTTCGAGGTGTGGCCCTTGATTTTTTATTGAAAAAAAAACAACAAGCGTCTCTTTAAGGCCTCTGGCTTTTTGAGGCCCAAACTAAAACCACTTAGTGTGCTTTAATGCATTAGAACTGGCTCCATACTAACGTATATGCATACATATATCTAGCCTAACCCCCTTTTTGGCAGCCATTATTTTCATAACTATGCGCGAAAAGCTTTTTCATTTAAATTAAAACAAAAGCAAACAACAAAATTCCTCAACGGGCAAACAAAAAAGAAAAAACTGGAAAATGCTGTGAAAACGGCAGCGGAAAATGCCAGCCAAACTACAAAAACAGTGCAACAAAATAGATAACTGCTCTGCTTTTTTTTTTGCTCTGTGCTCGTAAAGCAGCTGCAGCAGCGCCACCTTCCGGCCATCAAGGCAAACTAAAAGAAAAAAATAAAACACAAAAATTCATTCGGTGCATGTGAATAATTACACAAAAAGCCAAGAAAAAAAGAGTGAGGGGAAAAACCAAATGAAAGATTGCAGAGATGAAATGCCAATGCAATTTGGGTTAACAATATTTTGTTTGTTTTTTTCGCTGGTCGGCTATCTGGCTTTAATTTTGCAAATAGAATTGAACGAAAAGGATGGAAATAAAATAAAGCCATATAAAAGATTATTTTCCTATCACTAGGCGGGCTAAATCTTATCAACTGCGGGCTAATCTTTTCGGAATTGTGCTCAAGTGAAGTTGCTAAATTCATTCACAAGAAATTGGCAATTTTTTAAGTATTTTTTTTGTTATGAAACTTAAGTTGGGATTTTCACGGGCTTTATCAAGATTTTGTTAATTTTTTAAACGTGCTTTTATATTAATAAAAATTCAAAAATACCCCACGAATGTGTCATATTTTTTTTTAGCTATTTGGGAAAGAACAGAGTCTAAATTCTCCCTCTATCTTTTGAGATTATATTTTTTAGTATTTTAATAAACTAAAAATATATTTATTTTTATTATAGGTTGTTTTCTTATTCAGCCGCTTAACTTTTAAAAGCCAAGAGCCTGATAAAATAAAAACTGCCGACGGCAATGCAAAAATATTCAGACTGATGAAAGAAAGACTGAGACAGATAGAATACCTGTTTTCCCAACTTGTTTTGAAGTTTTCAGGGCCCCCAAAGGGTTTCCCATAACCTATGCAAATTTCATATTCCGCCATAATTTTCAACCATTATTTTTTATATGCAAAGAAAATGGGAATGAGAAGGAAACTTGTTCACCTGCCTCAAGAATCGACGAAATGAATCCATCAGAAAGACCTTTAATAAGTGAGCCACGCCCCCTGCGAACCAACCGGCTTTTTTTGGCCGCCCACACATTTTGCCCCCTCATTTTTCCCAACCCATTTTCGCAACTTTTTCCCCTCCGTTCATTTGGCGCGTTCAACCAATTGGAAAATTTACACGTGCAAAATGTTGAAAAATTGTTGCGGTTTATGTATTTTATTTTAAATTTTTTCCACCTCTGCCGCTGCTGCAGTCGCTCGAAATTGTTGGGCATAAAAATTGAGAAAAGCCAGCGTAAATTTCCACACGGCAACAATTTCATTTTAAAGCTTCAAGTGACACCGTATATCTCGCATATACAGATGTACAGATACATGTATCTATATACATATATATATATTTTTTTATGTTATTTAAATGTGTTCACATTGTTGTTGCTGTTGTGGCTTTTTGTAATATTTTTAATTTCGCCAAGGCAGCGACATAAATCATTTTGTCGCGCATTGCAAAAATTCCAAAAGAGCAAAGCGAAAAAATTACAAAAATTTTTAAATTAGCTCGCATGGGAAATGCCTGGGTGTTTTCAAGGGGGGCAAAGGGGGTTTGAGTGGGTGGGTGGGGGTGTGAGCGGAATTAAATTTTCATATGAAAAACTCAGAGATAACAACAACAACAGAGGCAGGGGAAGGGGAACAAAGCCAAATAGTAGAAAATTGGAAAGATGAAGTTGCCTGAGATAGCAGGACAAAAAGGGGGGTGAGGTGGGTTATGAGGGGGGCTTCTGACGAAAAAAGCAATTTTCAATTTTTCTACACAAAAATGCCAAACATGCCGGGGCTGAGAAAATCAGAGGAGGCGGCAAAGGGGGGTCGAAGGGAGAGCTTGTGCTAAAAACTTTGACGACAGCCAAGCACTGGGCGAAAAGGGGGGGGCGGTGCGGCGGTGGGGGCGGGGCAGCGTTGGCGTTTGCGCCTTGCAGTCGCTGGCAAGTGATAAATCATTTCAACTGTCACTTTCGAAACACAATTTTATCTAAACACAGACAGAGACTCGCACACAGACGGAAAGCGACAGACAAATGCACAGAGAACAAATTCTTGATCTACTTTCTATTAAAACTAGTTGACATTTAAATTTCAATCTTAGGAATACATGAAAAACACTTTGTTTTGGTTTTTATTGCATACTTTTAGAAGCCATTTAAAACTATTTAATATCTCTATAACTCTAAGTTGTTTATTTATATATAATATATTCTTAATCTATTTTCTATTAAAACTAGTGGAAATTTAAATGATTTTATAGACCAATATGTGGAATACATGAAAAAAAGTAGTTTTGGATTTTATTGCATACTTTTAGACACCATTTAAAACTATTTCAAATCTCTAGATTTCTAAGATATTTATTTATAAATTAAAAAACAAAAACAAAATTAACAAAATATGTTAAATTCAAATCATGTCTTAAACAGATCACTTCTATATTTAAACTTTATTTACATTTTTAATTTAATCGTTGAGATACATATATAATTAAATATATATTTGACTAAAATATAGACATGGTTTATTAGCTAGCAGTTCTATTAAAACCATTAAAATCATTTTAGATTTTATTAAACAACTCAAGTAAGTTGTTAATATTTATTTAAATATCCCCTTATCCTATTGTAAATATTTATATAAATATTTCTCCTATCCCTTTTTTCTCTCACTGCACTGAACAGAATTGAAGAGACTTTGGCATTGGGGTGAAGTGAACTCTATGGAAAATGGAAAATTCGTTTCGTTGCGTCTGTTGTTTTTCTTTTTTTCGGCTTTTGCTGGTCGACTGTCAAGGGGGGGGGGGGAGATACTTTTGGACGGAACAAAAAGTGGGGGATAATGGGTGTTAGTTATAATGTGTGCCAGTGTGTGTGAGGAGTGCATGGGTGATAAGGCAAATGCATTTCGTAGCTCTGGGGCATCTAATCAATACCTAAGCGCCATTTATCAGGCCCATGGGCACTTCACAAAGTTCGGGGAAATGCGGGGAAAATTCGGGGAAAAGTGGGGAGAAGAACACACTTAGCTGGCGGCTGAAAAGCGAATGGGGTCGCCCCCAAAATAGAGCCACTAAAAATAGAAAATCATTCGTTGCGTTTCACCGACAAAAGGCCAAAAAGCAAATCAAGCAAAGCAACAAAGGATTTAAAAATAAATATTAGATCAAGAAAATCAGAATGAAGAACCAAACACAACCTAAGAACATTTAAAATACATTTAAAATACAGAAATTACCCGTAGAAACAAGATAAATATGCTGAAACAAAAATAAATTGGTGGGACCCAAAAACACTCGGCAATTTGAGCGGCACCATAATTAGCAGGACCTAATTTAATTTAAAAACATTTCGAAAAACATTTTAACAAAACGACATGCAAATAAAAGTCAAAAATAAAGTAGAACAAACGAAAACCCCCAATTTCATTTAAAATACATTTTTAAAGCAATTCGAACAACACACAAAAAGCAAAAATAATTTAAAATACATTTTGAGACAAGCGAACCATAAATGTTTTAGCACATTCTCAGAATCGAGAGTTGTGACATTTAAAAGCCCCATAAACAAAGAAATCTGAAAAGCATTTTTGTTTCAAATTATATTTATTGTGTGGCATTTTTCGAGCGTTTAAAGCGCAGCGAATTGGCTTTGTTCGCCTTATTGATTTAACATTGCATAAGGTAGTAGAAAAAAGTAGAAAAAAAATTGGAAAAAAGTGGAGTGACTTTAAAAATCGAATTAGTCGAGTCACAAAAATCGAAAATCATTAACTTAGCAAAAAAAAAAAAGAAAACAAAAAACATCTCAATTCGCCGCACTTTTATGTCTTCACTAGCTTCGTCTCGCTCTGACGCATTGGGAAAGAGGAGAGCCGCTGCGAGGCAAATGGCGCTGCCTTCTTACGATATTTAAGCAGCTAACTTACGGTACGATAATCTCGCCAGGGGAAATATACGCGGCCATCAAAAGAGCGAAAGAGATGGGGCGTGCGCTTGTGTGTGTGTGGGTTTGGGAGAGCGAAATTCAGCAGACTGTTTGGCTCTGTCTCTTTGTGTTGTTGTTGTTGTTGCTTTCGTTGTGCCTTTGTTTTGTTTTGCTTCGGCTTTTTATTTTATTTCCTTACAATAAAAACGACAATAAAATTTTTTAGTGCAAAGATTTATGTGCGAACAATTTTTTTTCGGTCACTCATTGTAGCTGTTTTGTTGTTGTTGCCACCAAGAAATCTCTATTAATTTTATTAAGGTTTTCGGTGAATTCCAATTTATGAAATGTAAATTGTTAGGATTTTTTTAAAAATCAAATTTTAGTTTTTAAATCATTTTTATAGAAATAATTAATAGCATAACTATTTTTAAAAAATAATATTCCTTCAATTTCTTTAGTAAATATACATAATAAGAAATAATAATCTAAAAACTGGTTAAAATTTATAGTCCGTCAAGAATAATATATTAAAGTCAAATCTATTTCCACCCTAATAGAACTGACAAATTGATTATTTTTAGATCAAAGAATAATATTTTTTTAAGCATTTTTATTTTTAAAAAATATCATTTCTTTAATTAATATACAAAATGAATAATAATAATCAATGGCAATTGTTTAAATTGTTTACAAAAATAGTCCATTAAGTATACTACATCAAAATCGAATTTATTTCCACCAAAATAAAACATGCAAATTGATGACCAATTAAAGAGATATTTTCCCCTGTCTGTTAGTTTTTCAGAATGTATATTTTCGAGCATATTATGTTACATTTTAATTGGACAGGTGCAGTTTCAGTGGCAATTTAATATTCCATTTTGAACAGAAAAACAAAAGCGAAAGAGACTTGCATTCGCTTTCGCCCACAGGGGGCGTGTCAGGGGGTGGCTCTCGAAAGGTGGGTGGCTATAAGGTTGGGCATCAGCACCACCCCATAAACACCCCACAAAAGCGTTCATAAAACGTGCCCATTTACTACCAAGAAAATTGCCCATTAAGAAGAAAACGAAGCGTAGTCTGGCCCCCTCTTCTGCTTCTTCTTCTTCTGACCATAGAAGCGGAGGCAAAAAAAAAAAGAAAATTTAAATAAAGGTGCGTTTGGTTGTCTGCCCCCGTCGTTGAGCTCAAGAAAGTGCTTAAAAAAATAATAGAAATTGCCCGGGAGATTGGCCGAGGGTAGCTGTTGTTGTTCTTGGCCTTCCACCGCCGGGCACGCCCCCTCACTTCATTTTTTTCACCCGCCCCCATTGTGCTTTAAAGCCAATAAACCAAATTATTATTAGCGCCATTTTCCTTGGTTTTCCTTTTTTTTTTTCCTTACACTACGTATTTCATTTAAAGTTTTATAAGCTTAAAGTGTCCATTGAGGTTCTTATGTTTATATTTTGTGGGCCATTCTCGTTGAGGGTTCTTTTACCAAGCGACCTTTTCGTTCAGAGATTATTTTTGGTGGTATTTCGGGTGGGGTGGGGCTGAGGCACCTGTCACTCGACTCGAATTTTGACGAAAGCCCCAAGAAGACAACTATCTCCGTAAACCTTCCACAAATATCATAAGATATATGTGCGTTGGCTTAACATATTCAGCGTGCTGTCAATATCGGTTGAAAAGCATTAAGTTGACAAGTGTTGCGAATTGTGTCAGTCAGTCGGTGGCTTAGAGTGGCTCAAGATCTTAATACTGTTGCGGATGCCTTAACTGGAAATGAGTTTCACTTCGTTTGCCGAAAGGCTTAAGAACGCGGAAAATTTAATTAATAATTATATGTGGTTTTCCGCTGTGATAATGGAGTGGTGGAGCCCTAGTTTACCGATGGTCTTACACAAATGTTGTACTTTTATTTAAAAGATTACAATTGTAATTTTAGCTTAGTTGTTGTTACATTCATTGATTCATTATTTTCACAAGTTAATGATTAGTATTTAAGATAGTATAATTCATTTCTAACATTCGGCTTCTCTATCTTTTCCAGGACGATGGTGTCGAAGAGAATGGTCCTCACCTGCCGATGCTCGCAATGCAGACGCCTCCCGGCGATTGTATTCCTCAGTCTTCCTCGGTAGTCCTGGTAAGTAACTTCCATTTACCCAACTTCGTATACCATTATCTGTCTGGGCAGCTGATAGTGCGACTTATCAGCGGACTTGAGCTATCATCACAAGACCAACTGACGTCAACGTTTCCATTAGATTTCAATAATTTACAACATCAATTTTTTTCCCGGTCCCTCACCTTTCCGCCTGACAGTTTTTTGTGGGCTTTTGCTGGTTGGTTTGTTGGCTGGTTTGCTTTTAATTTCTGCTGCCCCATCGATGAGGCTGCTTCTGCTGCAAAAGCGAGAGATCAAGCGGCTCAGATTGTGCCAGAGAGTTAACGTTAATGGCAAAATACTAACAATGGCTGCTGCCGAGAGTAGGTAATTTCTATAATGATATACGAACTGGCATCGCCCAACGGGCAAAGGCTCCTCCGCATTGGAGTCCCAGTTGAAGTTGCAATCGAACACGGAGAGAAAAGAACATACTATTAAATATTATAATAGTCCAGAAAAAGTCAGAAAATTGAATTTATCAAAACATATAACCATGTGATTTTTGTTTAAAAGCTCTTTTAATATAGGCAAACAGAAAATATACCTTTAGCCTAATTATTCTGATAATATAACCACAAAAGATTTAAAAAGCAGAAATCTTGTTTCATACTTTAAAGATTATTTTCCCCAGTGAGATCTTTAAGAGAGTGCGCCTGATCGGCGGCCATGGATCAGATCAGACGTCCCGCCTGCGGCCCCGAGTATCTTGAGTTTCTCAGTCCGAGCCAGACTTTCGGCCTGGCCAATGCCGATGCCAATGAAACGGCCATCAAAATGGCATCGACATGGCTCCGGAGAACGCCTTCGATTGTCTTCTGAATGGCAGAGTGGCCAGAGGAGTCCCTCCCTAGATCCATAGCTCCATACATCCCAAGCCAAAATGCGTGCCAATTACATGGGGCCGCAGCTTTCTTCTAATAGCAAATGCTGTAATCAAAATTCCATAACATGCCCAAAAGCCAACCTGCCCGTTCTGGCTGGCAATTCGTTAAAGTCAATTTGCAAATCATTTTTCCATTGAAACTCAATCTACGAACTACGTGAAAATACCGAAAGGCAAGACCCGGGGCCTTAATCCTCCTTCTCCTCGGTCTCAGCCTCTTTTTTCATCCTCTTGCCGCATCGATAATAATGATTTTCTTTGAAATGCATACTCGAGAGCTCAGCCAGGCTAAAAAGAGGGCCAGGGCCCAGAGCCTCTGACAGACAACTTTGTGTGCTCCACCTTTTAGACCCCTTCCCCATGCCACAAAACCCCTTTTTCGATGGCTTCGAAACGTGGTGTAATAATACTAAATTGTTGCTGATTATCCTTTTGGCGGTTTGCCTTTGGACATGTTCTCCAACCTTGGTCTTCTCGGCTTCTCTCTCTCTTTTGCATACGCTTCGCCTGAAAATGGCGTCACAGTCACTGCACATGCAACACAAAAAGCACAAAAAAAGTATACAAAAAGCAAAATAAAAGCAGACTCCACTCTTCTTCGGAGGCCCAAGACTCTCGGGTCCGGAGGAGCAGCCCTACTCTGCATCTCTATTTTAGCTGCAGCCGATTTTGAAAGAAATCAAGCAAAAATCAAAGCCCGAGCCGCCGCAGTCTCTTCAGGTCTGGAGTATTATGGAGTGCGGAGCATGGACTCCGAGACTCTGCTGAAGAGGAGGCCCCAGAACCCAGAAAGTGAACAGAAAGCCCACTTCAATAGTCACATAAATAGACTGTGAGTCGCGCTCGAGAGTCTCGCGCAGTTCGGCTCTGGCCAAATGGAAAATCGTGTGCCTGGGTTTCTACACTCTAAATATTTTTTCTGCAATAAAAGGCAGGAAAAATTTAATAAAAACATCTATGAAATGACTTAGTTTTTTAAGTAAATAATCTTAAAAATGTTATTAGATAAAAGTTCTACACGAACATTGAGATAACTGATGTACTATACAAAAACTGGCGCCCAACGTGGGGCTACTTAGAACGTTAAAAAAATGTTAGTATGAAAATTATATTTTTCATAAAAGTTATTGATCTTTCCCTATTAAATGAAATATGTGCCAAAATAAACATCAACTCTTTCCAGTGCACTTCAACTTCTATTTGTGGCTCTGCCATTTTTGAGGTTTTCTTCGTTTTGGGTGCTTCATTTTTATGCTTCACTTGGCCGCTTTGGCTTTGTCGGCACTTGAGCTGCTCTTTCAGCCAGCTCTTTCTGCTCTTCGGAAAGTCGGCTAAAACTAGAAAACAGAACCAAAAAAAAAAAACAAAGCGTTTTCCAGCCAGCGTTCGCGGAAAGCTTTTTGTGCGGCCAGCATTTTGGTAATTACCGTTAAATGACCCAAGTCCGAGGCTTAGAGACCAAGTCACTTGCAACTGTCAGCTGTCAGGTGGCAAGTGGAAGGCAACAACCATGCGAGGGACAACAGCCAGCCACGAACAACCAACAACGAGACGAACAACACTGCGTTCTGCCGCCAAGTTGTCGCAGTCCTTGACAATTGTCAACTGGTTAAGAAGCCTCAAGGCTGATTCGCTGTCTGCAAATTAATTGCGCCCAAAACGCCAAAGAGAAGAAGAGGAGCAGCGATCTTGGCCCGGCCGAAAGGCAAACAAATTTTGCATACCAAATTCCCAGCCAGCAGAAGACCAGTGTGCAAAGTTTTGTCTTCGTTTTGTATTTTTTTTTTGTAATTTTGTTTTTTCTCTCCTCGCGACGCCGTCTGAAAAAGCTGCACTTTGCATTTTAACCAGAACTTTGGCTGCGAAATCAATTAACAAACAATAAACGTTTGTTGGCCAGGCCAGACACGTATTTTATTTAAGTATCTAGAATATTAAAATGGGATCAGACACGACACAAGTTTGTATGGGGGTAAGAAAAAAAAAAAACAGAAAAACAAAATGCAAACAGAACAGAAAAAAATTGAAGCAATGCGTAGCTGACATTCATTGAAACGTTTTCGGAATATCTGAACGATTCCCAGCCGCCTTTGCTTTCTTTCTGCAGCAGTGCTGATAAATTCCCGTACCTTTTCATTTTCGAACTGCAATGTTAAGCACTCGGGCTTAAATCCAAAAAGCCAAGCCGAAAAGCTGCACCGAAAAAAATCCACTCCATAATGTAATTAAAATAATTGGCGCCCAACGAGGGGCTTTTAATAACATAGTATTACAATGAAAGCTTAAATATGGAAGATACATGATTAAGATCCGTTTTAAATGCAATTTTGATAGATTAAAATACTGGATAATATTATTTCTTTCGGTGTGCCATCAACTGCAGCGAGTGCCACCCAGCAATCGTCGACAGTCACCGCATTGCCATCAACTTAAGACGATTATTTATGAACTGCTCGGGGGGCTGGGGATCCTACACTCTGGAACTGAGCTGAGACTGGAACTTGGGAACTTGGTAACTCGGTCTGGTGATGGCCGTTCCAGGACACTGACATCCAGCGAGCAGAGGGAGAGGGAGCTGGCCCCCTAGAAAGAGACGGCAAACGACAACAAACCCGACACCGACACTGTGTACAATGTACCAATGCGTGTTCGATGACTTAAATGACAAGAGGAACGCGTCCATTTCGAGATGCCAAGGCTGCAATTGAGCTGGCCAACCTCAAATGCCGAGTTCACAAAATACTCTTAGCCATGTCATTACAAACTGACTAAATGACACCAGTGATATGGGAGGAAAAAAGCGGGTATCAAAGATTTAAGCCAGAATATTTTGTTCATCAGGAATACTTAACGAGATTTTATTTTAAATGCAAAAATGGTTTTATAAAGAAAAACTGGTCGCTATCCCAAATCAAGCTTAGAAAATTCATGCCAAGATCCCCCAAAGATTGAATATAATGTTTATGGTCATTTTAACCGACAAAAAGGGATTTGCATAATGCCCCCAGCAAAATCACAAAATGCTTCAAAAATCATAAAGAAAGAAAGACAAAAAAAATATGATTTGCGTGCGAAAAAGCCAAAAATAAAACAGAGAAACAAAATTATTGCCAAGCTCTAAAAAACGAAGTAATAAAATAAAATGTTGGAACCGAAACGGGCTTCATCTTTTGTTTTCTTTGAGGCTGCATTTGATTTGCTCCAAATATTTTGGGCTCACACTTGGTGTGGATTCCACAGGCTTCACATAGTTTTGATTGATTGCCACCCCTCCAATCCCTTCGGCGTGTGAATATATATTTCATATTTTATAGCCAGCGAAATCCGACAAAACCGAAATAAAAGACTCACAACAATTTGCGGTCAGAAGTCTGCACGAAATTTTTCAATTTTTTTTTTCGTGTTGTTGGGCTTGAAATTTTGTGTTTGGGTTATGAGAAGATTTATTATAGCCAAGTTGGAAAGAAATATTTGGGAATTAGGCAGGTTATTGTTGCCCCAAAAAAGAATACAAATAGCTGAACAAATAATTAACTAATTTTTGCATTTTATTTCTACTTGCAGACAACTTCGGAACGAGTGCAAGCGGTAAGCTTTCTCCTTATAATTGTATAATTATTATTACGAATTTTTTTTCGGGGCAGCCTCTGAAAAATGCCACGCCCCAGAGATCAGAGTTCTTTGGCCAAAACTTTCTGCCAAAATGGAGAAACCGAATGAGAGAGGAATGACTGCCCATCTCTGTTCCGCACTAAACTGAAAATTGTAGACTTTGAGATGCGGAATGACAGGACCCATAATTATAAACGCGCATAACCCATCATCAGTTCAGTTCGGATGGGGTCTCTCAGTCTTTAGTTTTCAGTGTTCAGTGTTCAGTTTCCAGATCCCTTGATTTCTGGTCTTTGGCTTCGGCTTTTCAGGGAGAAGGAACAACTAAATGCCGGGGCACATATAAATTTTGTGATTAAGAGCCATCTTATCATTATTATAGAGTGAGCGCACGCTCTGTTCGGGTTGCCAGTGCCCTGTGACTCTTGAGATGGGGCCAGAAAGGGACTGGGAACCTGGGTGGGGATGTGAAACAAAGAAACCAACAAAAAAAAAAAAAGGGCAGAAAACAAAATAATATGAAGAAAAAGAAATACCAAACCGAACCGAACACTCTCACACACGATGAGATATTTCAAAATGTAGCCGTGCGTGAGTGCGGGTCGGATTTTTCGATTTTTCGATGGTGTGTGCGCCCCTCGCAGGCATTATAGGATTTAGTTTTTGGGATTTCGATTTCTCACACACGGAGGGCGGGCGACGGCGGGGTCGAAAGAAATGTGTAGAACATATTGTGTGAGTGCCGTTGGGTTGCGTTTCCGAAGATTTCCTGTGAAATACTTTAAGCCCAGAGCCTCCAACTCCAAATCTCCGAACTCCCAACTCCAATCCAATCTGCTCTGCGTTTCGGTTTCGGTTTTTGGTTCTCTGATTCCGATTCTGATTTTGATTTTGATTCTGTTCTGTTGCGGCATTTGGCTCTGTGTGTTTTGGGTTAAACATACTTGAAATTCTTGTTTCAATTTTGGGGTTCGGCGGTTGGGGGCCCCCGAGCCCTCGGTTCGTTATTTAATACGCTTTCAAAATTAAGAAAAATACACACATCTACCAAATATATATCGAGATATGTGTGTAAGGCCCCAAAGGTCACACAGCCGAAAAGATTCAAATTCGAAATTAGTAGGGAGAACATAAATAAGGCGAGTAACAAAAACCACACGGCCGTCTTACAAGCGTGTTTTTGTCTATTTCTTTGCCGGTTTCGAGTTGGAAATATTTCATTATTATTGGACAGTTGCCGAGCGGTTCAAAGATTCATTTCATCTGATCTCCCCATCGCATCTAGATTCTTTAGTCTTTTTTTTTAATTTTAATTTATGCTGTCTGTTACTTAACTTGATTTGCATATTCTCAAGCTAAAGGGGAAATATCTAAAACGAAAAAAAGATTGAAGTTTTATCTATTTGGTTGTGCTTCTCGTTTTTCAATCTAATAAACCATTTTGTTGCTAAGTACAGCGGCGGAATAAATGCGAATTTTTTGCTCGCCCTCACTCTGAGTTTTTGCACTTTGCTCCCTGGTTTCTCTTTCTTTTATCGCACGCCCTCGCTCCCTCTCTCTCTATCTTTCTGGCCAGACTTTTCCCCTCCAATATGGCCGACAAAGCTGCACAAAATGGGGTAACAATGTACACAGAAAAAAAAAGATTTTCACATGCAAGCGGAGGAAGGGAAAAACTACCGGAAATAACAGCAAAAAAATTGGGCAAAAAAATATAAAGCAAAAGTTTCCTTGTCTTCATGTTTTCGTGACTGATGCGTTATAATTTTCAGGCTGTTAAAAAAGCATTTTCTGTGTGTGTTATTAAAAAAGCAAAAAAGAAGGGGGAGGAAGCTGAAGAAGAAGCAGAACATCCCCAATGTCTGGGACCGCCTTGAATTTGGCGCGTTGTCTGCGGCACAACTGCAATTTTGATGTCAGGAAAAAATCAACTGCAGACATTTAATTTTTTTCCATTTTTTTTTTGCTGGCTTGTATTTTATTTGGTTCGTGTGCTAAACGAAATTACACGCTTATGAATTGCTTAATATCATGTACCACAAGGCGTAGAGAACAGAAAAACTAAGGAGTGAGGGTAATAAACCAAAGGAGGCATCAAATCCGAGTCACTCACCTGTGGGCCCCCCATTCAAATATTGTTTTTTATTCCCCTTTTTTTTTTGAAAAGGTGTCAATGCGAATGCATAAAGAGTAATGAATACCTGAACAGCCAAAAACAAATTAAACCCGTGGCCATTAATCTTCCCGGCCAACTCCCTTGGTGGCAGATCAACTCCAGAACTCGACTTGGTTTCGGTATCCCAGGCTCTCAGTTCCTGTCTCGGTTTTATTTTGAGATTCTGAGACCTGGGATCCTCCAAAAAGCAAGGTGAGATGCATTTCAACATGTCTCATAAATTCGAGCGGATTGAGCGCACTGAAATCTTGTCTTGCCGCCATTTGCATATGGCTTTAAAAAAAAAAAACAACGAAAAAACGAACCGAGGGGTTCATAAATTTGGCAAATTTGACAATTATGCGCATTAATAATAAATAAAATTGACAATAATTGAATTTGAATAATTTGATTTTGCATATGGGTAGGAGAGTCGAGAAAAGAAACGGCGACTCCATGTGGCTAATCTGCATATAAGGCGGTGCTCCGTCAGCTTTTTTCCGTCTTTCTTCAACCGCTTTTTTTTCGTAGGCGTGAAAACATGTGTTGGCTTGGTCTGTTTCTTTTTTTGTTGTATTTTTTTTCACTGGCCTGGCCTGGAATTTTAATAAACTTTTTCCGCCAGGCAGCATTCTGGCTCTTTTTTCCCTGCACTGTACATAAGCCTATTGAATGAACTCCAGCATCATCAGCCTGAGAACCGAAATCCAAAGAGTCCAAGGCGAACCGCAAAAATCCGTACGAAAATAATGAGGCATGAACATGTTGCAGCATCGACAGACTTTTTTCCCCTTGCAACATTATTATTATTATTTTTTATTATTATTCCCCCCTCCCCCAACATTTTTTGTTGGCCAAAAACAATGCAACAAGCCGACAATGATGATGGTTGTTGGTTGTTGTTGGCCGGCTCAAAATATTGCAGCGGATCACACAAATCCTCCATAAAAAGCCTCCGCTCTATAGATACATATATATATATGTGTATAGATATATTCGTGTGTGGATGGCAAAGCCAAAAGCTAAAGCGGCTTTTGTGTTAATACTTCAAACTGTTTTTTGTGCCTGCGCCTGGGAACAACAAACACGAAAAAGCTAAAAAAAATCACAACAAAAAATGGCCACAAAAATTGCTATTGACTTTGGAGTCTGGTTTGCCATATGCCTGAGCTCTTGTAGTTGTTCTTATTGACTTGTTGCCGTTTTATGGCGTTGCGCGATTGGGTGATCCATCATCATTTTGCGGCCTCCGATAATTTGCAGTATATTCATCTTTTTCCCTTTTTGATTCGCTCATGAAAATTGCCAGGGAAATCGAATGGACCCAATGAAAAACACTTGGCTGAGGGCTTTTAAAATTACAAAGTACTTAAAGGCTATCTTACAGCCAGAAAAAATTGAGAACTTAAAATAGCTAGGATAAAATGTTCTCAAATTGAGAATCGATCTTCTCACTTGCTCGAAAAGAAACATTCTTGAAATCAAGACGAAAGAGATCTCTTTTTTGTAGTAGTCTTGCAAGCTGTTTTAGATGTTAAATATTTTTTATCTTTTAACTTACTCCCCGGGATATTATTTTTTTAAGGATTTTTAATAATATTCTTAAGACTCCTTTCTATTAGAATGTTTTTCCCCTGTGCAGCCATAACTCATAGACGATTGTCAAACCAAGCAAAGTCAAACCACGATGATTATTCCATGTTTAATTAAGCCATTTGCCAGTGGCACTTAAGCTTTATTAATTTGCCGATCGTATGCATATCACTTAACTGGTCACCGTCTAAACCGAAATGAATTGCTCATGTTTATCACAGTGCCGTGGAGATGAGATTCAATAAAGCGTTTCATAAACAATAAATGCCGGGCCATAAATCAGGCCCAAGTCAGCAAGCGCAGCTCGTGATGTTGGCTAATAAGCGGGCTAACACCTCGGAGGTCTCACTCTCCTCGATTTTGGAATAGTAGGGGGTCCACCGCTCGAGTGTTTACTGTAGAGCCACCCACTTGACGAGATGAGCATGATGATGACGCCCTTTCTAGGGCTTTTGTCAGGCGCTTCTGTTTTTTTTTTTCTTCTGGCATTTCTGCCGCTGAAGTGTTTGGCTCAAACGCAGCTTCTTGGCCAACACTTGAGCCATGGTTTTTTTTCCCTCCTCTCTCAAGTGTTTGCCAAGCTGCAGCTGACGACAAATGCCGCAGCTTGAGGGCGTTTCTGGCCACCCAGTGTGATTTCTTTTGACATGTTTTGAATTCAATTAACCGGCATAGACCGCCGCCACCGCTGTTTATTATCATTTCGGGCCAAACTCAATTAGTTAGGCACCCTGAAAAATCCAAATACTCTGCGAAGCGATGAGCTTAAGCAGACTTCCGCCATGTTACTCGTTGCTCGTTCCCATTGGAAAATGATTGACAGACGATTGGCATGGATTTGTATAAACAAACTGAAAACTGAAAACTGAACAACTCTGGCTATCCCCATATCCCATTGGAAAAATGGAAAGTTTTCTTGTGCGGTAGCATTTGGCGTTTCTCAGTTGGTGCGCGGGCAAAAGTTTATTTAAAAACTAATTGAAAACTGCTACGATTGAAAAGCAACCCCAAACCCCCAACCACCCAGTTCCCAATCTCCACCTCACAGTCAAGTAGCTTGGAAATATTTTGCCATCGAGAGAGGGAAAATATCTATAGCCCTCACTGTCTTTCGCCATTCGCTTCTTGTCGGCTGGAAAAGCAATTTTGTTTGTTTTTCCTGCTGCAACTTGACGGGTGGAAAAGTGCATTTTGTTATTGAATTTTATGCAGCCTGTAGAAGAATTGCATTTATTTTTGGTCTTTATTTTTAAAAATAGGAAACTGTGCACATGAAATAATAATCAATAATAATTTTTATACAAAAAAAAGAAATTATTTAAAAGAGCCTAAAGAGTTTTTATTTTTTTACAATAGAATAATATGAACAGTTTGTGTTATACCATTTTTTTCGACTGTTAAATTAAGAAATTTGGACAACCGCAACTGACTTAAATGAAATATATGAAAATATGAGGCTGCATGCTCTGCAAAAATCTTAATCAATCGGGCAACTTTCCGCAAGAATCTCGAAGCATTTGGGTTTTTGTCAGCTTTACTCTATAATTGCATTCTGGGGCGGAAGGAAAAGGAAAAGCCAGCAGGAAACTAAAAATGTTTTGTATGTCCGTATAAAGGAAAAATCGCAAAATTTACTGCAAATTGGAATTTTGCGCAATTGTAGAAGGCAGGAAGGAAAAAAAAATGGGAGCAAAAAGAGCGTACCAAAAACAAACATGAAAATGTGGCAAGCAAGTTTTTTTTTTTTGGAAGCATTTTGCAATAATAACAACACACACACAGTATATATATAGAAATATATATATATATGTCTGTCTGCGTCTGCGTCTTTGGCTCCTGCATCCTTCGTCCTTTAAGCCAATAATAAATAAAAATGCTTGTGTGGGTATGTTTGTGAGCCACCCACGAAAATTGCCCCGGCATCAAATTTATTTCCAACTCTCCCCCGCCCCCGAAAAGCAAACTTATTGAGAATCGAGCGGGCACCATAAAGTCCACAAAGTTATAGTGAAAATTAATTAAGTTTTGCGCTGCGCTTAACAATTCAATTAAAAGCAAAAATGCAAGCGCCTTTATCGCGTACAGCGAAAAGCACTTTGGGAAAAAGCTACGAAAACGCACCGCGTCCTAATCGGTTTTCCCCCTTTATTTTCCATCCACCGACAACTTACGAGTGCCCTTTCAAGTGGCACAAGTGCTTTTGCACATCGTTATTATAACAATAATAAGCGAGCCAGAAGATGCGGCTTCGGCCAAAGATTAATTGTGTTTGGGTCTCGAAAAAAAAGAGGAGAAAACAGTATAAAATAAGAAAATGGAAATGGAAATGGGAGCACACCACAGCAAACCGAACTTGGAGTCGGCGTAAAGTGCAATCCACTTGAAGGAATTTACATATCACCAGCAGATACCGGGCCCCGAGATCCAGAGTTCCAGAGACCCCGGACTCCAGAGACGACCCATCTGCATCTCCGACTCCTCCTGACCATGTTGCAGGCAAATGCATTAATCAATTTCATGTTTTCTTAAGCGCGCGCCCGTCGCGATTTGAGTGCCTTGTGGATCTCTTTAGGCGGCGGGAATTCGGGGGGCCTTGAGATCCCGATCCCCCTGAACCCTCCCCTCATGAGTGGAATAATCAATTTCGAGGATCATAAACAACTTTTAATGAAGTTGTTAAGTGCCAGCAGCTAGTTTCTTCGGCGCTCTTCGCAGCTAAAGTGCAGCTCACAGAGCTCCTCGATAAGCTTTGTGTAATGGACGCCTCCTTCTTGGCTTTCATTTGGCCACATACCATACCATACCATACCATACCATCCTACATACACTATGGGCCACAGACGCATTTCCATAATTGCTAAATTATGCATAGAATGGTGGGGGCGAAAGGCGCTAGAAAGGTTCCAGCGTTCCAACAAGTGATTGTTTTGGGAACTTCTTCTTTTGTTTACGTTTTTCGGGCCTTTTCTTCTTTCTGGTAAATTAATTTTACAACTTTCCGGTTTCGTGTTCCGCTGATTTGGTTAGTGGCTTTCTATATTTCTTTGTCTCAGGGTATTATATTGAATATTAAGTAATAATATAAGAATAACAAGGTCTAACTTTTCTCTTATGTTTTGACTTAGCTTTTCTTTTCTATTTTACACTTTATCTCAGACTATAAAATTGTATATTAAGTAATCAAGTTATAAAAAACCGATCTAGCTTTTCCAAAAATACTTTCTATGTGATTTTAGAATTGCTAATAATGTAAGCTTAAAAGCTTCGTCATATCTTTTATCTAAATTTAGAGTATAGAGAGGTCTGCCTTTTTTCACCATCAAAATTCCCCAGGTTCTGTTTGTTTTTCCATCCATTTTTTATTTGGTCTGCTGCCATCGGGTTTTGTTTTATGGCCTATTTGGAAAATCCCCTACCCTTCCCTTTTCCACTTTTCTGACCACTCGCCAAGCGAACGTCTCCATCGGCGACTAAATTAATCAAAACGAACTTCCGGTTTACGCAAAATGGCGTGAAGTCTGCCACCATTGAATGTTTGAGTGTTTGTTTCTAGGTGTGGCTACTGTGTGTGAAAATTAATGAATGAGTTAACTGAAAAATTAATGAAAAGCGGCCAGAGTGAAGGTGGAGCGAAAGCAAATGCCAAAGGTGTTGTGCAAAAGATAAAGCATGGAAAATTTATGAAGGAATTAAACGAAGGCTACCAAGTTAGACATTTTGCGTTGGGCAATATTTGTTTTGGGGCCCCCGAAATCTGATGATCATCATCATCATCATCGAGGAAGGAGCGTGAAATTATGCAATCCATGGATGGTCTTCGAGTTGCTCCAGCCTGGTCTGGTTTATTTTGTTTGCATGTGCGCAGCGATTCGGGCTTCCTGTTTGCTGGCATTTGAGTTACTTAAGTGTAACTAAAACTTTAAGTAAACACACAAATAACATACTTAATATTAAACAAAAATATACATGGACTAGGGAGATCCACTGAGTACGATGAGGATGATGATGATGAAAAGGAAAGCACACAGGAAACGCCTGGCCTGGGATGGCTGAGAGGGGCAAACAAAAGATAAAAGCCTGGGGAGTTTAAATTAACCAAAAATTATGCAGGAACATTACCAAAAAGCCAAAGCGGCAGCCCTGACAAATATTAATTTTGTTTATAAACAAGTCTTGGAGCTGAACCCACTCTACTGACCTGCACTCACAAACAATGTCATCCATATGATTATCGTTACGACCGAGTCGAGTAATTTTATGCCCACTTGACAAACAGCCATAAACCAGAACAGCAAACACAAAACTTGTCTTGGATCTGGGATCTGGGATTTTTGGGGGCTATGGCATAGTATGGCATAGTAGTAGTATGTAGAACTGTGACAATATTGACATAGGCCTTTAGGAAGATGCCCCGAACACCACTCACTTTTCTACCATTTCTCCACGAATTTTCCAGGTGATGCCAGCAATGCCAGCATAGGAAGTGGAGAGGGCACCGGCGAGGAGGACGACGATGCGAGCGGCAAAAAGAACCAAAAGAAACGTGGCATTTTCCCAAAAGTAGCAACCAACATATTGAGAGCGTGGCTGTTTCAGCATTTAACGGTGAGTAGCGCAAGTGGCATGTTTCCACCTTATACCTTCATTTCCACCTCCGATTTCCAATGGCCAATGGCTTCCCGGCACGTCAGAGATGTTATCGCGATCTCAGTGGGAATCTCTGACTGGCTGGGGGCTGCGGCCCCACCCCTAGAAACTAGGAGCTAAACCAGCCCCAGTCTGATAAGAATGTGGTCTAGTCACACTGCAAAAAAAATTATTTGAACGTAAATGAAAAACAAATTCCTAAGACTTCGAACTTTCCAAATAAACTCAATGTAGTGCACTAAAGTATTTAATTTAAATTATATCAAATGAATGAAAGTAGTTACTTCAATCAGTTGGTTTTTGATATTCTGAAAAATCAGTTGGGAATTTTAAGCATAAAGAGATATAATTTAGTTGAAAAGTGCATATATATGAAGTACAGCAATACCATATCGAATGAACTCGATTCAGTAAATTTTTTGGTATTCTGAAAAATGAGTTGGGAATTTTAAGCATAAACAGAAAGCAAAAGAAATATTCTATAATACACCAAAATTCCAAGTTATATTTTTGGTATACCAAAAAATAAAATTTTTGGGAAATGAAAGGTTTTAAGAAAAACTTCTTTAAGTTTTTTTTAAGAATTTAAGCAAATCAAGCCAGTTGTTCCTAATTACTTCTCTCAGTGCACTACCTATTGTTTTATTTCCGTTGTTTTTTCCAACGTGTGGCAGGTTGATAAGATTACCGCATGGGCTCCAATGAATGGTCTGCGTCAATGGGCGGCGCAGTGGGTGGGGAAAAGATGGGGGGAAAGCAAAACGGGCGCTCTTGGGTTCGAGGGAACTTGGAAAGCCTGCACGATGATGTAAACGATAGCAGCCAGGGGAGGCGCCATTCGGAACCTTGATTATATGGCCATTAGGGTGGGAAATGCAAACAAGATTGTGTGCTGTACTCGATCAGATTGAAGAGTTTTCTATCCTCTATCCCCCAACCATTTCAACTGCCAGGCCCAATCGCAGACCACTCACTCGGCCTAAGCATCCATTTAGCCATTTATCCAGTTGGCCATACCAAATACCCTTTCGGACCTTGTCTTTCGGCTTCTTTGCCCGGTCATCGCGTCCAATTAGATTTCCATTTTGGGGCCATCAAAGAGCTCGGCTAAACGGCCTCGAAATGCGGCACTAAAAACAAATTGCCAATGGCAATGGCTATTCAAAGCAAAGAAACTGCAGTTCAAAGTTCCTTATTCGGATTTCGGAGATGCCAAACGGAAGTCCAGTCCAATCCAGCGGATGTGTAATACAAATAAACAGATTTGTTATGCGCCACTTTATGTTAAGCAACAAAAAAGAGGGAAAAAGGGGCAAAAGGGGAAAATCCAAGGTGGCCAAGGGTTGAATATGCGGTCGAGCCAAGAAAGAGCCAAACAAAACTATAAGATTTTATGCTGGGCGGAAGGGTCAAGGAAGTTCCAACTACGTTTTTTGGCCATTAGTTTTGGGGATTTTTTGTGAGTCTGCCGCCGCTGCTGCGTATGTAAAATGATAGAAATCTTAATGGAATTCGGTAAGCGAGTGTGTTTGGTGTGTGGCCAAAGTTAACGACCAAAAGCTGACCAGCGCGATAAGCCAGCGAATCGGAAATTAAAGTTGAGGATGCGTTTCTGGCCCAAAAATAAAAAAAGAAGAGAACCCAAAGAATATAAGCGTTTTAAAACGCCAGCCACCCCCTTGGGCGAAAAGTAAAGTAAACGGAAGAAGCATTAGCCCAACCACCCCCATTTCCCCCAAACCCTCGGTGACATTGATGAATTGCCGTTTAAATCAGCGCATCACTCATGTTTGCCCAGCGGCAGCGTCTCGACTTTCACAGCCTGCACATCCTCATCGGCAATCCACCATTCCATCCAGATCCACATCCACATCCTTGACTGACTCCGTCGTCCCGGCTTAATGCCATTAACAGTTTTTCAACGCATTAGGGAAATTGTTTTTCTTTTACGCCGACATGCGTTTGAAACTTTAATTTCGTATTCAAAGGCCTTCGATTTGGCATAATGCAATGATTGCCAATTTGATTTATCGACTGAGGGTATAGCTTTCGAAATAATTAACTTAAGGGCCAAGGGAGCCTATAACTGATGTGGTATTGAAACTCCTCAGTTTAAAATATATATTAATGGAGAATAAAAAAAATGTAATTAGAATAAAATAATGAGTAGAGGTAGAACACGTTTAATATCCCTTAATTTCCATTTTTGGCCGATTTCACAATGTCCGGTTAAAGTCCTAGTTTGTTGTCTGTCAAGGAAAGGTAACACGAAGATGAACTGTTTGGAAAGAGAAATTGGATTTTTCACTGTAAGGTTAATTCTTTATAATCCTACGATTCAGGGGGAAGTTCGGTCAAAAGTTGACAAAAGTTAACATGACATTGAGAAATCGAACCGTAAAAGAGGCTTTGTGAAATATTGAAGATCGCTAATAAGTGTGGGTGTTTAATATTGATTTATATGCTTAAAGGCCCATCAACGGTAGCTGAATTTTTAAACTTGCATAATAAATTCAGTTAAAGAGATGTCGCTCGAAAGCCATCGAATCCGAATAAGACAGACCCCAAATAAGACCGCAATGATGGTGCTAATGAAGTGCATTGCATTCTGGCAAAGGGGGCGGGGTGCTTGGGGCCGGGTTAACTGACTGGCCAACCAAAAAACAAAAGCCAGACGTTGGCTGCAACAACAATTACAGCAGCAGCAGCAGCAGCAGCAACAGCAACAGCAACAGCAGCAACATTGAGGGCATTGCATGGCTGCCTTGTTGTTGCTTATGGGCTGATTGCCGTTGTTGCAGCAATGTGTTGCTGTTGTTGCCGCCGCTTGGTTGCCATAATTATGGCAGGCGCGCGAATATTTTGTTTACATTTGGCGCGCACTGCAGACAGGCAGCAACAACAACAACAGCAGCAACCAAGGCAACGGCAATGGCACGGCAGCAACACCAACGGAACAGCAGCAACACCAGCAAAAAAGTCTCATTTCGCGTGCTCCGCCTACTCGAGCAGTTAGCCACATGTGTGTGCAGTTTGCCCATATGCCCCAGGTTCGTTCCCATTCTCGATTCAAACCCCCCACCAAAAAAAAAAAAAAAAATACCCTCCCTCGCCGGCAATTTTCTTCCGGCTGTCTGTTGTTGCTGTTCTGCTTTTGGGCCTACATTTTGACGTTGCCGTTGCTGGTTTTGCCGTTGCAACTTGCAACCCCCGAAAAAAAAACAGCGAAGAGCGCGAAATGTTAAGCCATGGCAAAATGGCCAAAGGAAGCCATAGAGGGAGGTCGAAGGGGTCTTACGAAAAGGGGGGTTTCTGGCAGGGGGAATTAGGTGCAGCCGCGGTGAAAGAGTTGCATTGTTGTCAGCGAGTCATGTTGCAACGGCGCTTAGTGTGTGGCATGGTTCAAGGCACCGACTCAAGACGAACCAGCAATGCGCTTCTCAAATGTAAACCAATATCCTAACCAAATATAGTGGTTAGAAAATATTATAGTTATAAATAAATATTTAAAAGGGAAATTAGAATATTATTTTTGAGTTGTTTACTCTCAGTTTTTAATATACCTTGATTGCCAGGAAATGCTTGTGTCTTCTTTTATATTTATTGAAAAAGAGTTCTTTTTTAAAATCATATTTCTTTTTTAAATCTTAAATTAATAAAATTTTTTTCATTTCTTAATTAAAAGGAAAGTATTTTGCTTATAAATGAAAACATTTATAGATTTTAACATTCTAAAATAAAACCATCGTCTTTACTCTAAGAGCCCTTTAAATGCTGTGCACTATTCCAATAAAAAGGCAACCTTAAAGTTCTTATATCAAATATTTCTTGCCCTGAAGGTTTTTTAATTAAATGCGACACAAAGGCCTTTAATTTAAATTTAAACCCCTTCCTATTTATTTTATACTAAAGTTCACAACCTGCTAGACGTAGGGCATCTTCATAACTTTATAACCCTCTTGGTCGTCAAGCTGAATATTATTATGATTTTTTCTGAGTATGGGGCACAACATTGCGATTAGTGCTAGGCCTTCCAGCTCACCTTATCATTGGGGCTTTCAAAGGGGCGGGATGTGCGAGGGAAAAACACTCATTTGGCTTTGTTTAGACTGGAAAAAATCTTCATAATGGCCAACAGTCGCCTTTTCTTCGCTGTGGCAATGCAATTTTCACCGCTGCAATTTGCTGCCAACGTTGTTGTTGCTGTTGCAGTTGGTGTTGCTGTTGCTGTTGCTGTTGTTGCTGCAGCAGTTGTTGCTGTTGCCGTTGGCTTGTTTCACAAATGGCGTCGCATTTGGCGTTGTTAATGGCGTCGGCATCGCTGGCATCGCATGGTTGCCCGTTGTTGTTGTTGTTGGCCATGATGTGTGTGTATGTGGGGGGACATGGGCGGGGGATCCAAAAGGGGGCAGGCCGGGCAGACTTCTTGGGCTTGTTGTGCCATGTGTCACGGCGTTGCAGTCATGTTGACATCATTGGGCCCAGGTCCAATGAAAAGGGGGTCTCTTCTCTTTCCCTCTTCTGGGGGCCTTGGGCCTGCCACTTGTCAGCAAGGGGGGTTGAGTAGGAAGGAGTTAAACCCCTCTCGAAAACCCCCCTCCCCCCCTTTTCCCAACACATCTGTGTGCGATGATTGTTTTAAATTCATTTGCCAAGTTTAAATAAACACACAACAAAGTGAAAATATGCTGGCACAAAAAAAGTGGAGCGAGTCAAGTTGCCACAGGGACAAGAAGGCAGCCACAGAAAGAGAAACAGCAATCAGAAAGAAAGAGACGGCCAGCTGAGGGAGAGAAAGAGACAGGGCAACTATGGGGACTATGGGCTGGGGCGACAACTTAAAGGCGTGACAGTAATTAATTATTTTGTCGTATGGTAAATTAATAAACCAAATGGACTTTGTTTCTACTTGACATGTTATGCACTCTCTGTATATACATATATTTATATATATATATTTCTGTATGGGAGTGCGAAATGCATAATTGCTTTCATTAGTCTAATTGGTGCAACAAAGTGCAGCTGAAAGAAAAACGCTTAAGCAGACAGAGACGGAAGTGTCAGGGGGGAAACACGGGGGACAGACTCTTGGGAGTCCACAAACGAAGAGTAGGCGTTGAAAGAAAAGCTTTTGCAAATGAATTATATGCACTTCTGATCCCCCAAGAGTCGGACAAGTCAACGAACTTGACCTGACAGATATATATATAGGGGATTACATTCAGTTGGGACAAGACTATTGTATTTATAGTTGGTAAAGAAATCTTGGTCTTTGTGAAAGGAATATCTGCAGTGGGACTCTAGATTATATATTCAGAAGTAATAATTTCAGATCCTTAATCCATTTGGATTTTAATGATATTTTTAAAATTTAACCATGGGAATACTTTCATAAACTTGGGTATTTTTAAAAGCCTATTAATATTATGTTATTATTTATTAATTTACGAGGACAAATGAGTCAAGCAACCTTGTTTTGATATTTTTGTATATATATGTACTATCTTTTTTTCACCTTAAAATTGTCTGATGCAACTTCCTTGTCCAGGCAATAAAATCCAAAATATATATGCTTTTCCCTGAGTTGGACTCTTAATTATTCCAAGTTTGCAGACCATTCCTTTTCCCCATTGACAACCACAAAGTTGTTCCTGCTACTGCCAGATGTCTCGGCTCGTGTTGGCCACAACATCAAATCAATAACCAGGCTCCACCTGCAACTAAAACCCAAACCCCCCCCCCCATCTTATCACCACCCACACCCATACAAATCCATCGCCTCCTTTTGAGAAAGCCATCTCTGCAAATAGATGTGCGCCACAAAGTATGCTATAAATTCCGTTTTAATTTACCTGCATGTAATTTATGCCTTCTGACTTCTTGAACATTTTCTATATGTGGAAAACGAGGTGCAGCAGTTGGGATGGGTTAACATTGCCATTGGCATGTCCATTGTATTTACATGGCTCCTACGTTTATTTGTCAATACGCAAATTTCATATAGTATTTGGTGTATCTGCTAGTTGTTTGTTGTTCGGCTGTTGTTGTTGTCCAAAGTGCGGGCGTGTCAGGCTGAAAGTCCTGGCCTCGACAGGACAGCAAACAACTATTGCTGCCGGGCACAGGACTTCTTCGACTTGGACAAGCAGCAGCAAGACAACACGTAAAATTTATTAAACACAAACAATAAGCCAAATGCATTTAAGGAGCTATACGGAAAGGCCAAGCCTTCGCTTCTGCAGGACGACAACAACAATGGCAACTAAATTGCATTACAGACGATGGCCAGGACATACAGATACAGATACGGATACATACATATATAGAGACGGAGACATGGATGTGCAGCGTTGCACATTTTGGATTGGAATGGCTTTGGCCCCGCCTTATATGTATGGTTGACAGTTCATTTATTTTTTGGGGGCCATCGTAAATTGCCAAAACAACTTCTTAGCCAGCACACAAAATTGCATTCGCAGGCAAATGGAAATGGAGGTTGTGGGTTCGGATGCGGATCCCCTCGAATCACAATTATCGACTGGTGACGAGTGGCCGAAAAAGCTGAAGGAACCGCCCACAGCTGCCGGAAACGATTGCGGCCAGTCGAGGGTTAAAACACAAAGGCTCCTTCGTCCTTCGTCCTGGGTCCTTGGTCCTCCGTTCCCGGAGCACGCGCACAAGAATATCCCGATTTTTCGAGGGGCGAAACAAAGCCAAAATCATTTGACGGCTATTTCCGCCCAACACAGATCCTTAGAAATAATTTTTTGACAGCCACCAGGTGACGTCTGGAATCCTTTTTTAACTTTATTGCACTGAAAAATGTTAAAACTTTTTTTTTTAAGGGTAAAAACTATTATTAAAATGTTTAAAGTTAATATTGTTGATAGCATATTTCCTAACAAATCAATTTATGGCACGTTAAACCATTTCTTAGAAGAAAAAAAGTAAAAGAAAAATTTATTTAGGAACTACAATATATTTTGAATTTAAAAGATTAGACTAAAAAATGCTCTCATTAGTCCTAATATGTAAAGATCCTTAAAAATATTTTTTTTACAAGTGGAGCTTTCTAAATTATTTTAAGCTACCAAATATTTTTTTCTGTGTAGCTTCCCAACCATCATTAATAAACCGAATTTGTGCTGCGATCGGAATCGTTGAATCAACAAAAAGTGCACAACAACTAGGCAAATAAAACAAATTGTAATAAGCGCCAGGTCGAGCAGCCGATTAGATTAGCTGGGCTTAAAGGGGGCGGGGACCTTGGAGGCGGCTGTCCAGGGGGAGTGGCACTTTCACTTTAGTCAAACTATTTACCCACTGACGCCACTGTGTCGGCGGTTCGACTGCAAGATTTATGGGAAGTGGATTGCTCGTTGGCATTTGTTTGCCCATTTGGCGCTAGACACGCGCTCCAATTGCAATGCAACGCCTCCCGCCCATTTAACCCATTCCCTTCGCTTACACTTAACCCCCTGAGGGTACCGGCAATTGAGGACACTTTGAGTGGCACTGCTGATAAGCAGCAAAGGCACTGCAACCGGTCCTCTGATAAAACTCCAAAAACAACCGAAAATTCAGCGTTTCAAGTGCAGCCATCGAGGCGGGCTGACAGGTTCCCATTCGGTTTTATTGCGGCCCATGATTGATCGATTGTTTGGCCGGTTCGCTAGATAGATTGTAAATTTGGGCACTGCAACAGTTTGTCCAACTTTCACACCATGTATTTATAGACGCTATGCTAAGGTGCGTGAAAAACAGGGGTTAACATTTTTTATTACATTAAAATTAAAGGTTTTTAATCTGGCAAGAAAATGTTCTGATAGAGATATCAATGATACTTACCACTTGATAAGAACAATTGAATAAAAATATGTATATAATTGATTGATGATAAAGTGACTTAAAATTAAATTAACTTTAAACATAGTTAATAACATTTATTCCCCCATTCCATTTCAGCATCCCTACCCATCCGAGGACCAGAAGAAACAATTGGCCCAGGACACCGGCCTAACGATACTGCAAGTGAATAATTGGTGAGTATCCGCTCGAGATCCGATCGTATCGCATTGGCTCAGATATCTTTTCAAACACCCAACATCATAATATGGTAAACGATGCCCTGGGTTGTCCATTACTCACACGCTTTATTTTCCAACTTGGCCGTAAGATTAAGCCCGAAACGAAAACCGAAACCAAAACCAGAGCACACAACTGGCCAAAACAAATTTATAAGGCAGCCCACGCCAAGGAAATAGAACCTGCCACAGGCCGACAGGCAAAGAGGTGAAAAGAATGTGGCAAACAAAATTATGGGCCATGTTCATATGGATACTGTGGATACTGGGGATACTGGAGAAACTGGAAATCCTAGAGATCCCAAAGTGCATTAGGCTTGAGACAGGGCCACAGAGATCCAGGGAAACGTCTCTAGGAGATGGCAACTTCATCAAATTTTGCACATTATGCGACAGGCTGGAGAACTTGACACTCGGCAAGCTGAAAAGTGCAAGAACTGCAAACTGCAAACTGCAAACTGCAAGATGCGAAAATATAGGAATAGAGATGGAAAAGCTTGAGAGCAAGTTAAAAGCGCTGCTGAATCTTTTATGCAGTTCCCATCGGGGTGGCGAGGTGGCTTTGTGGAATGCTTTTAAGCTGCGACAGGCCACAATAAAATCCGGGGAGAAATGTGTGAGAGCTCTGCCGCCTGGCAGGCACTCAGCTCAATTAAATTGAATTTCGCGCTCACCGAAGCACACTGCAAATTAACAAATAGTAGCCAAAGGACCCCGTGGCCCATCCTTCCGATTCGCTTAGGCACGCAACGCTGCGTAGAAAGGTCCTGGGGAAAAACAAAAAAAAAAAGGAAAAGAAAAAGAAAAAAATGGAAGAAAAGCGAAAAGTAAAACCGTGGCAGAAAATAGCAAAATAAAATGTTGACACTTTTGGTTATTTATGGGCAGGCGGGCAACACCTTTTCGCTGAGCAGGGCTGGACTTTAATCCTGGGGGAATAGCCCCCGCAGGACTATATCTCCTCTAAATGTGTATTTATTTTGCGCAATTTGAGACGGACAGAAAAGAACTCGGCATAAGAAGCCATTCAAATGACCAGGAGATTCTGTACAAGTCCATTAACACCCAATAAGAGATGGCCAGACAGCAAAAGTAACTTTCGTAATCGAAAAAGTTTCGCTTTTTTCCTCAGCAAGTTTTAAATATTAACGCTTAGTTACAGCTGCAGAGGGAAAAGTTATAATTATGGCCTAAGTACATAAATAACTCGGCAAATGTTTGCTATCCTACCGATTTGAACCTATGTATATATATGTATGATTTTTTCTCTTTTCTCCTCATCTGCAATCATTCCAATCAAGTGTGGGGCCAGCGGGCAAATCGATTTGCAGCTTACAAGCTGCATCTTGAAATGCGAAAAAACCAGCGAAATATCTATATGGCAGCAAACGGAACTCAATTCCATTTTGTCGTTTTGATAAACGATTTCAGGGCGTTGCAACAATTTCCGCCCCAAAATGAGCAAAAATCAGGGGCAGATCGCAAACGAACTGCAAATTGAAAAGTCAAAGGGGCGAGCGGTGAAATGTTCCCTTTTTCAATCCGTTTGAGGAGGAGTTGCCAAGTGCATTAACCTCCGGTTAGTTCGTTTTTGGCTAATGCGAGTAGCTGTACGTGCACTGGAAAAAAGTATACTTTTCCTTTCAATTTCAAAATCTTTTTTAATAAAAGCAAACGCTATCTTGAAACACAAAAGAAAAACAAAATTAAATTTAACCGATGGTTAAAAAATTTAATTAGTTTTTAAAAAAATTGCAAGTTCTTTAAATCTTTCTTTAATAATGAAATCTGAAGAAACAAAATCCAATATAAATCCATGAAAGACTAATCTCCAAAATGTAGTTAGTTCTTCCAAGTTTGGGAACTAGTTTTTCCCAGTGCACCTGTAACTGATTCCTCTGGTGGTTTTTCCTTTTCCCTGTTTGGGTTTTTTTTGCCGTGTGGTTTCGTTGTTTGGCTGATATATATATTTTTTCCATCTGAGGCCGTGTCAAAGCTTGCGAGTAACATCGTCTTGGCCAAGTGACTGTCACTCCGCCGGCGGCTTTCTGCTTTAATCATTTTGCTCTTTTTGCGCTTTTTATGTCGCCACTGATCCTTCGGATCAACGGGCAACGGGCTGGCTTCCCAACTGCTTATTATTTCTTATTGCATTTATTAAACGACAATCATAACCAAAGTCGGCGCGGCCCATTGATCTGGCCTCTGGTTTGGAGGGCAGCAAAAAGTGTGACTCTGGCGGAGATTTGGTTTGGTTTATGGCTAACTTGGGCACATAAAGCACCACCGTGGTCCGGCGGTAAATCCGGCTCCAATTCATGCATAATTCATGGCAACCTTTTCGGTTGTGTGTGCTTTTTAATTAGGGAATGCCACTAAAACGGAAATCTCTTTGTGTCTCTCTTACAGGTTCATCAATGCGCGGCGAAGAATCGTCCAGCCGATGATCGATCAATCGAATCGTGCAGGTAACTATTGTTCTTAGTTAGAAAACATAAGAAAAGAAATCAAAAAAAATATCCATAACTATGAAATGGCGATGATCTAGTTAAGAACTAAGTGTGGTGAGCCGCGAGGATCGCCGCGCTTATTTTTGAAAATCGAACACTCGAACGCAATTTCTAATTATGTGCATTTTTTCTCTTTTTCCCCACGCTTTCTTTTTTTTTCTCTCATGGGCGACTCACCAACACAGTCTATACACCGCATCCAGGTCCCTCCGGATATGGCCACGACGCCATGGGCTACATGATGGACAGCCAGGCGCATATGATGCACCGTCCGCCCGGAGATCCCGGGTTCCACCAGGGCTATCCGCATTACCCGCCGGCCGAGTACTACGGCCAGCACTTGTAATCCGCGTAATCCGGCCCGGAACCGGAAACGGAAACGGAACTGGAACTGGAACGGAAACGGGAACCAGAGAGCTCTCCGGAAGCGAACAAGCCAAAATCATAGCTTAAATTTTACCACCACCAACAACCACAACTGGAGAATGAAAAGAGGATCGAAGGAGGAGGAGCATCAGGAACTGGAGGAGCAGTCCGATCCAATCCCAAAACTAGCATACCGCGTGGCAATATCAGTCAAGTAATAGCAAACAAAAAACAACAAGCAAAGAACAACAAACAACCAACAACCGTAGTAAAAATCTATAAAATGATATTAGCTAAGCAACAAAACAACCAACAACCAACAACCAACAACTACAACAACTGCAGAATCCAGAACAACAACCAGCAAAAACAAACCAGAAATTTTAAAGAAACTATTTGTGTATACCTTAAACATAAATAACAAAAGCAGAAAAAAGGGAAAAAATAAAAACAAGAAAAAAGATATTTATGCCTAAACAAAAATGAAACGCTTAGCTATAAGTTAAATAAACAAAATAAAACCAGAACTCAACACACACACACAGACACACCCACACACACACACACCGAACAGCAACGGCAACAACAACAATTTGATATGCAAATTTTTATGTTCAAAGCTGCAGAATGCAAAACACAACATTTTTAAAGCATGAATTTAGGCGCAGACCAGCAAGGAAACTAAAACTAAAATACACAAAATTTAAGCGACATTTTCGTTCGGAATTGTTATAGATTTTAGTTTGAATTTAGAAAATGCCCCGCCCCCACCAGAAAATCAAGAAAAAAAATAGCAGCACGAAATTTTATAAAGCTTTTGAATATAATTTGCGGAATGAGAGGATGAGAGGAGAATTCTTTGCTAGTTCTTAGTTTCATTTTAGTTATGTAACAAGTCAGCTGTAGTAACGCTTTGTTTTCTATACCTTTACGCATCTTGTATATGTACATACAAAACAAATCGATAACAAACTATAGATACATACGTACATCTATGTTTAGGCGATAGAACCCTACTATATATATCCTACGTTTAGACGATTAATTTAAATAAATTGAATTGTTTTCTAATTTTACGCCTTGCAACACTTAAGTAAAAACGAAATGGAATTTAATTTTTACAAAAAAGAAAAGATGAAAGAATCAGAAAGAGGACGGAACCCTATGATTTGAATGGAATTTGTTTTAGAGTTTTTATTGTGTGCGGATCTTGTAGTATTATTTTCCAACTGAAGCACACGGACCGATTTGAATATATATATATATGCGAGATACAACAATACGATACAAATAATGGCATAGGCATATATACATAACTCTGAATATGTATACGTAATATTAATAATAAATTATGCTTACGTTTAAACTGTACTTTTATTTATGTATTCTAATTTGTATGCGTTAATCCTTAGTTAACTATTATTATTATTATTACATTTACTTAATTAATGATTTAAATTTAACTAATTCAAAACACTGAGCAAGAGGATAGAATTGTACGAAAGATGATTTATTGATGAAAACAAAAATGCATATATGAGAAAATATTTGAAAAAATAACCTTTGTTTGTGTTTTTATTTGATTTTGGTTTGGCCTATGATTTTTCTACAGCGGGGCAAGTGTTTATAATTTCTGAGGGGATATTTGTGCTCCAAGAGCTTTACCATCCCCTACCACGATTTCTTTATTTTGTACTCCTGTTGGATCTTTTGGCAGACGCGTCACATGCTAAGGAACTGAATTGAATTTACATTGCTTGTGAATCTGATTAATCTTAAATGGTAACGAATATACGTAAATGCAGAGGGCAACAAATCGAAATTTAAGTATTTAGTTTGGAATTTATTAACTATAAATAGATTGGAAGTGTGGAAAGCGAGTACCTATTTTGAAAATACAAACGCGAAATAAGATGGATTACTTAGCCGGCTCTTTGAACGCAACTTGAGCTTCTTTTGCATGGGAAACCAACATTTAATTGGCAGACACACTTAGGCAAACTCATCTTACTACTTACCGACTACACTCGAAACAATCACTCAAATGTATACGAACTTCTCTAAGAATCCCCCATAAATGAAAACCTTATGCGAATTTTTTTGCACCTAACAAGCGAAGCGATAAATTTATTTACAAAAATTTGCTAAATTGCAAAAGCTGTAATTGCGAATAGAAATTGTAATTGAAATTGAATTGAAGGCAAATTGAACATTTTCACAATTATACAACAGAACTATACGATATACGAGTACGAGTACGCATCGCTAGTAATTTATTAGACTATATATAAAGTAGTTAAATAATCGACACAATTGACTTGAGAAACGTTTAAACGCATCTTGTACAGAACGCCTTAAATGAGAAACCAAAGTGGAAGCATTGAATGAATGAATGATGTATACGAGTCTATATACAGAACATAAACTATACCTAGTTATACCTAACTAAATTTTAATAAATCTTGAATAGTATATATACCTATATATCATACACATTATGGCTTAAGAAATGGGAACCAAATGCAGTCGATACGGAAAGCGGCGAGTGATATCCCACAGTTCACAGGGGTCTGAGAAATCCCGAGAGTTTCCAAGTATTTTGTATGAGCTTCTTTTATATGCCCCTTCAATATTCGATCGTCGGGATATCCAATATCTGCCCCATGGAGTATCGTATCTGAGGGATATGCTCGCTGCACCGAAACGACAAAAGCTTGTAAATTAAATCATTAAGATTGATTCGAGGGGATATGGCAATATGTGTGCGTATCGGATAGGTGTGGATAAGTTACCACAATAATCCCGACAATGAGCTATACGATTTATAATACGCATTGTATATGAAAGTGGCGAGCTCGATGGCTTTTTACGTTTGAAATCATTTTCGTGTCAGAATTTAAATTAAAATGTGATTTTTCTCGAAACTTTAATGTATACGCCGTAAATATTATGAATATGATTATTAAGTGCTGCAGCAACATTATTATTACCATTATTATTATTATTACGATTGATAAATACGATTATAAATTTACATATTCGAGTGTAATGTATGTAATAAATATTGTACATTTTTGATAACTTCCCCCTAGAGAGTACACTGTAAATATATTGCAACATTTGCATAGATCATCCACACTTAAGAACATTATACTAATTATAGAGCTAAGTTTAAACCTAATCTAAAGCTAGAACCTAGCGATAAATGGTAAGGGAAGTACGTCACAGAGGAGAAAAGCAACCCTGAGCATAGACTAAAGTGCACAAGAAAAATATTATAAAATAAAAGACAGATGAACAATTTATACAACTTACCCACGCGACAGCATCAAGTAAATCCAAAAGAATGAAAGAGCTAGAAATAGACAAAGACACACTGGCGAGAAAGAGAGAGCGAGCGAGCGAGCGAGCGAGAGGGAGCACACGAGTTAGAAAGGGAGAGCTAACTCAGTAGTTGCGAAATCCAGAAATTAAATCAATAAACAAAACAAAAGAAATGGAAGAAACTCTAAGAAGTAAAAACTATAAATATATTTATATGGAGAATTGAATTAAATAAATGTTTGTGCGTGTAAAAATTAACTTTAACTAAATTGCTAGACTTAAAGGCCAGAATGAATTAAATATAAATATATTGAAAGGAAACAGTATCATTAAATTAATTAACTAATTGAAGCTTCTATGTAAAGAACTAAAAACCAATTAACGAATTCCTGAACTTGTTGGAGCCACAAATCGCAAGATGAATGGCATAGGACCAGCAAGGGCGAAACAGAATATGAGGAAATATTGAACATAATTTTCAATTGTAATAAATTATGAAATAAAAGATTATGAAAACCAATTGAGAAAGTCTTTTTAAATTGGCGTGCATTTTGGGTGTGTGTGTATGAATGTTAACGGGTTCGGGGCTTGACCTCTGACCAAAGTCCAGCCTGGGAATGGGAAATCCTGGCTGTCCTGCGTCCTGACAACTGACGTGGGTCCGCTCGCAATTTGCCAGCTGTCAGTTAGTTGGTCCCCGAACTCAAATCCAAAACTCGAAACCCTTAGTCCAGCGCCAACTGACCCTGCTTCGACCCGCTCTTGACCATTGCGTGCCCCGGTCATTTGCTATGGCCAATATATTCTACATATATCCACGGCGCTCTCCCGACCAATATAATTGAACTATAATTGCCCCGAAATGTTCGTGCGGAGCACGCTTCATCTGCTCGACTTCCGCCAGGGTTTCGTGATCGTTTAGACCCGGCATTAGCTGAGTTCTGAGTTGGTGTGAACTAAATGCACATCTCCTGCTCTGCACACTGCAAAAAATCCGTGGATCTCATTTCAAAAGGTTTGTAAAATGGGGAAATATTGATATTAAGGACCTTTGCAGAATTTTGGAACCCATGATATTCCATTCTTTAGATTTTCATGATATGTTATTTTCTGATAGGCTACATTTTAATAAATTCAATGTTTGAAAATCTTATTGATCATACAAGTCAGACATACATATATTTGCCATAAGAATTATTTAAGGAAGTTTTCTTTAATTCTTTGTTAGAGAATATTATTTGTAAAGATTATTAAATGATATTGGTTGTTCTAATAAAATTCCAAAACAATTGTTTTTTCTAAGGTCGAACTTATTTAGCAAAAATGGTATTTGAGAGTTGATACTAGGTTTTGGAACCCAATATATTTTTTGTTTTTAACTTTAATTTTTTTCTGGCTGTGCTGCTCCAAATACCAGGGTATTCTTCACTTCATTGGGTTGTTATTTTTTGGCAGTCGCTGCTAATGCCAATCGAGTGGCACCCGACAACAGCTGCGTGGCTTTCCACGCACTCGCCCCGAGTGGCCAATGGCTGGCCAGGGAAATTCAATTAATATTAATTAGCCAAGGTGTCGAGCTGGTGGCTCTCCCGCTGGATCTCGGGGATCTCACGCTGTTGCTCCTTGGCCAAAAAAAAAACATACACGCATTATTTCGACCACAAACTCGCACGCCACATAGATAAATGGAGTTTTAATCATTTTCCAAGTGTGAAAATTAGTTGCGTTTAAGTTGCCTATAATTAGTGGGCAGTCGTCGGGGAAATGGAAATGGAAATGGTAACCCCACCCCCGTTTTTGTCCGTCGGCGGCTGTAATTACTTTTACGAGCTGTTTACAGCTGCTCCGAGTGGTCATTATGTGGTGGCGTATAAAAATTTCTGCTGTCAATTTATGCAAATTTCTTATTTCCCCCTGAAAAAGATACAAAAAAAGTTTCCTTTCCGTCCAGTCCACCTACACAGAAAGTTCTTTAAATTGTCTGCACAATTGCAGAGGACGACATCACGGGATTCCCATTCCCGCCCTGCGGCTGTTGTTTTTGAAACTTTAATTTATTTTCATTGCGCATTTTGATGCTCGTAATTCCCTCGTTATTGTTGCCTCCTGTTCCCTGGATGTTCCTGTTCCCGTTCCCGTACCTCCCCCTGTTTTTTTTACCATTCCCATTCCATCCCGAGTGTTATAATGTCACGGTCGGTGTTGGCATCATTACTTCTACCATTGTGTGTTGGCCCTCGTTTTGCATATGAATATGATTTGGGAGCGAAAACATTGTAAACTGCGCTTACACAACCACACATATACCCATCCCTTAGACCACCCTTCCCATCCCCCAGTTGTTCCTATTTTAATTTCGTTTTTTTTTCACCCGCCCGACTTTGTTGCGTTCTCTCGCCACTTTTATAATTTCAAAACAGATTAATGTTGCGCATATGTGACACCATTTTATGCGACGGGTTTATCTCCTTTATGGCATCATCGTCGCATCTCCGCCCTGGGAAGTGAGCCCAGGGGTTCGGCGGGTTCAAATTCAGGTTCAGGTTCAGCCGGGGTCTTAAGTGGGATCAGCATCGGCATTGGGTTAAATGCCCGGCCAGATCAAAGCAGGTGCGAGCGTATTATGAGCAATTTCTATCTAGAGGGGGACTTCGATTTGGTTTTCGTTAGGGGGAGTTCCGCCAAGGGGTTGAAAAGCATTGCGGTTGACGAAGAACTTGATTTCTAGCTTCAAGTGCAGATACAAAGAAAAAGATTTTATTTTGAGCTATGACTAACCATTGCACAGTTATTTAACAATAAAATGTGTTAATTTAATAATATTATATTATGTAATACTAATGTTTGTAAATGGGTTCTAAATGGGTTCTTTGAAAGGCATTTAAGAAACTTTAAAAATATTATGAAAAATAATTGTATCCTACTTAAGGATGATATAGGTAGCTCCTTAACTAAAAAAAAAACCTTAAAATTGTCTCAACACTTGTACATTTTATATGAAATTATTGAAGAACCCCACAAAGCTTCCTTTCTAAATAAGTTTATTGAGAATTGTTTTCATTTTATTTTTGGTTATATTACAGATGGTTAGCCCAGACCATCGCTATACAATGGATATAGGTTTCCTTTGTGCCTGCCCGGCTCCACTAATTTGGCATTCATTGGCCTCAGCTCTCCCATTCCCTTGGCCAAATCTATTTAGCAGCATTAGCCATTGTCTTTGGCCTGTAATGTGATATCGCAGCGAGAGCCATCCATTCAAGACGCGCGTTTGTCAAACCATTCATTCCACCACTGACTCACTCATTCATTCATTCATTCAGGGCTCCATCTCCATTCATTCGATAGCATTTTATAGCCTGGAGCTAGGATCTAAAGAGAAATACAAAGTCCGAGGCTCATTAATGCACTTTGCATAATCGCAAAATCATTCAGGGGACAGACAATGGGCGATGCGATGTGTTTTTGCGGGGGCGTTGGTGTCAAGTGGAGTACGGAGAATGGGAATTGAAATGTTTTCGGATAATTTAAATGACTTGAATTATGTAAATTGTCGCCCCAGACAATGCACTTGGTTGTTATGGGGAATGCGGGGTAGCTGGGGGGCCAGAGGAGCCACAAGAGCCAGACAGACGATATCGTGCGGCCCGCACTAGATTCACTTACAAATTTAATTAAGCTCAATTGAAAGTAACACCACGAACGGCGGCTGGCACTCTGGCATTCTGGCGTTCTGAGATCCGTGTGGCGACAATCCCAAAATTTTGTTTTGACAATTGATTCAATGAAAAATTTAGTGCACTGCCAGTTGGAAATTCTCTGGTTGTTGGATGTTGGATGCTGTATGTCCGTTGTCCGTTGTCCGTTGTCCGCCCACGCGAACCACGGACAACCGGACAGCTTCAATATGTCATGGGGCTGACTTTTGTCTCGATTGCCTTTGCACTTTCATCGCGGCATGTCGCGTGTACTTGTCCCACTTACTGTGGCATAATTTCCCCCGTATCTGTATCTCTGTATCTCGCGGCAGTAGTATCTCTATCTGTATCTCACAGTAACCGTGCTGATGTCTGCATTTACATAATTGAATTTGTTTGCTTGATTGTCGAGCTGTCGATGGTTCGTTCGTTTGGCTGTTTTCCGCGGTGCGGGAGGCATCATCAAATTGACAATTGCTAGTTCCGGTCGTTTGCAGTTTGAAGTGCCATCGATGCCGGCCTGCAGGCACAGATTCAGATACATATACATATATATAGACGGCCTCAAGCGGAGATACAAAATCTGGAAAAGGGCCCTCATCCGCCGGCGCAAAAATCAACGCAATTTGTCAATAAAAATGTAACTCGAACAGATTGTGAAGTGTGCGAATGTGCTCGAAACAATCGGCGGGCATAAATTATGGTCCATATATGCGCTATATGGATGTGGTGCTGTATCTGGTGCTCGGTGGTGCTGGTGCTGTGGTGGCTTCTGCGGTGGTTGCCTCTGGTTTCTGTTATGCGGCGGTGGCCTCCATCTGCGGGCTTGTCTGCGATTCCGATTTCGGGATGCTTGACTTTAATGCGTATAATGATTTCCAATGCAGATTAAATGATCAGATTATGGGGCACTCGAGAAAGATCTCTGGATGGATGGAGTGGCCGTAGTGTGCCTGCGGGCAGAGTTTTTGGTCCACCCCGATCGACTTTATGGGTGACTTTAAATACGCACTTTGGGGAATGCGTCCAATTAAGAGTTTGCCAATTATCTCCCATTATTAATTTAGTCACACTTCACTTGCCTAGGCAATTCAATTATTTAAAACTACCTCCTTCTCTCCAATGATAAAATGTCGCAAACAAAAAGCAATTTAATTTTGAATTAGTCGCTAAGACAGTCTACTTATGTGCCAATATATGTATATATATCATTACATATGTGCCACTCCTACTCCTAAATACATGTACAACCAATCAACTTTAATGCATTTAACTGCAATCAAAAATGGCTGTTCCTTGCATTTCGAACTCGCATACACATTTACCATCTCTCTGGCAAAAATCTTTCAACAGAATTTATATAAATGCTGTCAATGCAGGCCGGCCTGCCACGCCCACTCCCACGCCCACTGTCGGTTTGGCATGCCAAAGTGAAAAATACATTTAAATGAAAATGCACAGAGGAAAATTGAAAACTTATGTTTTTTATTGAAATCTTAAGGATCTCAAAGAGCATTTTTAAAGAAAATCCTTGGAGACCTTCAAATACCCTGATTAATATTTTTTTGGTTTGAATGATATGATAACGAGGTCTAAAAAGATAAGAAGGGCATTTATAAGAATAAAGAGTGGGTGATAAAGTCTTGAGTACAACACGAACATTTTGGAAAAGAATTCATTTTAACTAAAATGAAACATTTCTTTTAAGAACTTTATTATACCTGTATAAGTATTTTCTGTATTAATATTTAATGACTAAATTATATTATTTTTTCAGTGCCATTTTGGAGAAGTCTTTGCTTTTTCAGCACTGAAAAGTAAAAGATGGGGACATCAGTGGGAAAGTTTCGTACTGCAGATGTAGCAACAATAGAATTTATATTGAAAACTAAGGAAAATGTTGCAGTCGGGAAAGAACAAGACATTTTACAACAATTGCAAATGTCTGTGGCCAAAACTGTGCGCATGTCAACAAATTTACCAAAAATTTGCTAGTGCGTGTGTGTGGTGTTCCATATTATAAAAGTCACAATAATAATTTCTTAAAATCTTTGCATATTTTTGGCTGCAACCGAAGGCGATGATGATGATGATGTTGCTGCTGCTCTTGTGTGGCATGCATTTTATTTTATGCTTCCTTCCGTTGAAGAACCCCTTCCAAAATAATCTGTTTGTGTGTACTTGTCTGTATTCTCAAGATCCAACCCACACAATGAGTTCAGTTGAAAGAGACACACATGGATGGATTTTTCGGTGGGGTTGTTTATATATCCGCACTTAATGCTTAATTCAGTTACAGCTGCTATGCCTTGACATTGTTGTTGTTATGCGATGGCAGAGTGACATTGTTCTTGCTGTTGTTGTTACTATACCATTGACAATGACATCATCATTATGGCGTACTCAGCTTCCAGTTTCAACGGCAACAGCAGGAATGGCAGCAACTACAGCAGCAACATCTCGACATCAGCAACTTCCTTGTTTGCCAACGTCTTCTTATTTTCCTGGGTCCCCAACTCATCCTCCCCGGGATACGGATCCCACTTCCCTGGTATAAAACCCATTCTTCCTCTTCGGCGCTGTCACATCTTTGTTATATTTTTGCGCAAAATAAATGAAGTAAAGTAATATTATTGCACTTAGACCGCATTAAGTTGTACGTGGCAATCTGTGCTCCATTCTGCAGCGATACGAAGCCAGGATGCTGAGGATGGCAAAGGATGCCAAGGATGGGCGCCTGGGGGATTGGGATTGGGTTTAGTTTTCAAATTTAAGTGCCAGGGATTCGCCACGAAATTAGCCAAAGAAATGGCTAAGAGGAGCTGGCAGTCTTTGCTGCCTGACGATGATGATAATAAAACCATAATCAAGTATGCGTACATTGCACTTAGCCGTGTTCGTCCCGTCTCTTTCGCCCAATATTCCTCTATCTCTTTCTCCCCTTTCTCCTGGCCATCTCATCTCGGTGTCGCCAACACAGTTAACAATGGAAAATTGCTGTTGACATGATTTTGCACTTTCGCATCGACTGCATTCGGCAATTAGATTTGTCTCTGCATTCTCAGTGCATGTTGCTCTCGTTCCCCCGAAATGTTTTTAACCCTGGTGTTGCTGTTGGCTTTTCGTGTTTTTGTGGTCATTCGAAAAGTGCAACGTTGCAACTCGACTGCTGCTGCTGCTGCTGCTGTTGCTGCAACGTGGCCATTGCGTAATGTGCGGCTGTCAATTTATTTGAATTATTTCCGAACCCCAGGCCCCAATATGCCACCCTTTTTTGTGGCCACACCTCCACCACCCAGCCCAAAGAGTCGGCAAAACGGAAAACGCTTTTAGTACCCGAATACCCATATACCATTTCATATACCCTTTACCCCCGCCAGGATACCCCCACCCCTCCACTCATCCTTTCTAGGTGTCATTTATGCAACAGTTTCTGTTTTATGACAAAAAGCTCAAGACGTTTTCGGTGGGCTGGTCACTTTTGCAGGCCGTAAAACAAAAATATAATTATGACGAGGGTTTGCACTCTCCAGGTTTCGCACTGCTCAGCAGGGGAAGAAAGTCTTCAAGTGCGGCCTTAAGTCTTAATAAATATATGTGAAGCGTCAGCCGCCGAGTCGTAAAATGGGATAGCTATATGAGGGATACTATTGTACTGGGGTGTTCTTATCGGTCTTTTTAACACTTTTGGTGCGCTACACGATTTTAGAAGGCTGTAAAGTATTAAATTATAATTGTTAAAATTACAGAAGGGATTTTATAAGCATATATAAAGGTATGCTAAGATATGATATATAACTTTACGTTTAAGTGCAGGTTTTAAAGTACAGTTCAGGAAAATGTACATGCTTATAAAATAAGCAACAAATTTTACAATTTCTGCTTTATTTTAAGTTGAAGACCTAATAAATGATATATTAAAGGTTCCTTACAATTAAAATAAAAATATTAATTTTTAGTAAATGTTAGAAACGAAATATTCTCTGATATAGAGCAGCAACAATTAACTTTTTTGCTTTGTAGAATGGAAGAACATGAATGGAATTTTTAAAGGTTCAGGAAGTGTAGCGCAGCGCGAAACCTATCGGCATTGTTATGTCCGGAGGAGCAACAAAAATCGCATAAAAATCGCAAATTGAAAGCAGTCGCAACAAAAGTGCCGCCTCGAAAGGCTCCACTCGCCATCTCCCAGACCTCATCCTCATCCACATCCACATCCTCATCCACATCCACATCCATCTGCATCTCCGCTTCCATCAGCAGTTCCATCCAGGCAGATCCGTTGCCAATGGGCGATGGTAGATGGTCGATGGCCAGGGTTAGTGTCAGGCGCTGACAGACGGATGGACAGACCTTCGCCGAGCTGGACTCTTGACCAAGTTGTTGGAGATGGAGCTTTCGGTGGGTGGACACCACTTTAATTAGCCTGCGTTCGAGATGGCATTGAAAGTGCCGACCAGAGCACTGAGATGGATAGGAAAGGTGGTCTGAAACGGAGGCCAAGGGCACTGAAAAAAGTATCCATATTTACTAAATGGATCTTAAATAAAATAGACCCAGAGTTTATTTTTATATACATCATCAGTATAGACTGCTATACTGCTTTCTACATATCTGAGGAGTCTTGGTCTACTATTTTTATAAAAAAAACCATCAATGCACCTTAAAGGAAAGCTATTTAATTTAAATTATTTCAAAAATATGGCTAAAATGGTTTTGGTAATTTTAGTTTTAACTTGAAAATCATTAGTGACTATCAAATGTTTTTCTATAAATAGATATAGATAATAAAGATTAAATACTAACTTACAAAAGTTTTAATAAAAATGTTGTGATCAGAAATAATTGACCTAGAACTGAAAGGTTCTTGTTCTTCAAAAATACTGAGGTTTCTTTTTGCAATCTTATAGGGCCTGATTTTTTTTTCTGTGTATAAAAAGGAGCTGGGTGGATGGGGATATCGATGGATGTGCCACTGGATAAATGAATGAATTCCTGAGTGCTCGGCGAGCATTTGAAGCGGACCAATGATGATTTGTTCCCCGACTTCTGATTGCAGTTGGTCTTGTTTCTTGTAGTTTTACTTCTCTTATTTTATTTTTTCTCTACTTTTTTTTGTCTTTTTTTTGGTTTTGCTGCTGCGTTTGGCGCGTAATTAATTCTTACAACAATTTTTCATTTCGGGACGCTGAATGAAACAACAGCAGCGGAGGGCCACTCGAAGGAGCCGGGAAAAAAGAATGTGTTTGCTCAATGAAAAGTGCCAAAAGTAATTAATTTCATGCGAAATGCAACGAAGCGATGCCAGCCCCTCGATGCTGCTGTTGTAGCCAGTGTTTTTTTGTCATTTGTGTTTCGTATTGCGAATTGCGAATGCTGCGTGTTGCCCATGTGGCTGTGGAATTACTCATGCCAGTCGATCTCTTTGCCATATTTCCCTGCGCTGATAATTGCTTTAATTTTCTATTAATAAGCGGCAAAAGGAAGCTGCTAACAATTAGCCGCTGTGTTGCATACGACTTATGACATGGCATGGGGAATGGGGATTGGGGATTGTAGAATGGAGATTGGGGATCGAGGATTGGGGTATCTCAAAATTGGAATACAGAGACCAGACGGCTGTCGGATTTCGGTTGCATATACAACGCGACGACAGCGTCAGGTTGCCAAAGTTCGCTGTTCGGCAAACATGGCGACAGTTGCCAGTTGTGGCAATTAATAATTTTTCCCGCCCTGGGCCCTCAACATGCGCCATTAATTATGCCGGCTAGAGGAATTCCAACGGCTGGCTGTAGTGCAACTGTCATTCTGTTCGGTTTTCAGTTTTCCGATTTTCCGCTTTTCGAGATTTCCCCGAAAATAGACAATGAGTGTGTGGCAGTGGCGAGCTTCATTCATTTTCCAATTAATTGAGGCACGCGCGATACTTTCACTTCTCATACTTCCCTCATTGAGTTCGCTTTCATTTTCCTGCCACATGCGAAGGCGGTTGAAATGGTGGCGGTGTGCGGGGGGCAGGGGGCGTGGCATGTGGGGCGTGCCCGGCTTAATGGCACTTGAAAATCAAATTGGTAAAAGCAATTAAACGACGCCCCAAGGACACATTACAGCAGCAGCAACAACAAAGGCACACAAACAACACCCACACAACAGGCACACACACTTATGCACCCAAGCACACACACAATCGCACAACCAGGAGATGATTGCCTATAAAAAAGAAATTCTAATTATAATTTAACGCAAATTCGTTGTCTGCGCCATCGACAATATCCTTTGCATCGTATATATAGATTCTGAAATACTTGTGCACTGCGGAAAATTATTTACTCAAAGATAAAAAAAATGTTTTCTTTCGTTAAGATTTTTTAAATTTATATTTTTTTCTAAAGAGTATTAAATGTGGTACATTTATGGAAAACTTCAATTTTTAAAAAGGTTGTGCCAATATTTTGTATATACTTAGGTACTATTTTAGTTATAGTTATAGATAATTATAACCACAGTCTTTTTAGTTTGAATAAAAAACCGAAAATTTAATAAACGTATATATCTTTAAAGTTAAGAACTTAAAATTTTTTGTGTGTTTTTGAAGTGGTTTACTATTTTTCTAGGACTATTTAAAATCATTATTCTTTTACCAACTATTTAGAATTTCGTTTTCTATATCTTTTTTTTTAGTGCATATCCTTATGGCTGACTGGTTTATTTTTGCGTTTAAGGCAATCGAATGCTTTTGAGGTTTGGCCGAAATTCTGCATGAGCCACCCCAGAATGCTAGCTGGGTTTTTTGGGGTGTGGGTTCCATGGGTAGAGTGGGTGGTATTGGATGGTGTGTGGGTGGTGGGTCATGGGTGGTGGCGAGGGGAAAGCGGGTGCCAGAGCGTCCCCTGTTGCGCAAGCAGTGGCGCCTTTGTTGGCTAAGTCCTAAAACAGTCCGCCGCACAATGCGTCCGTCAATTGCAGGCTCGCATCCCGTTGGCCTGCAGCTGACAGATCCTTTCCTTTCCTATCCACCAAACCGGCGAGGATGTGCCGAAAGTCCAGGGTGCCTCAGATCCCAGGACTCAGTTCCATTCACTCAGCGAGCTATTCATTTTTGCGCCCGATTTGAAGTTCATATTTGCAGACGAATCGCGACTTTTTCCGCTTTTTTTGCCCCAACCGTTTTGTTAAGAACGCTTGGTTTCGTAAATTGGTTCCATATCCCATACCATCCAGCGGAAAAAAGTCTTTATGGTCGTCTACTCCATTTATTGGCGTCGGCGGCTGAGCCGCATAAATCTGCTAGTCGCCATTTTGCTTATTTATTAAAATTAAAATATACATGTTTGGGCCTTTTCTGTTCTATTGGCCTGGCTGACAGCGGTTTCTTCTGCTGGCTTGCCTTTATTTGTTTGTCATTTTGAGGATTTTTGTAAACATCCATTAGGGTGCTAAAAGGTACTTGGGTACTTGGTGTGGAATTTTTGTATTTGTCAATTTGCTTTATCAACTTAAATAAATAAGCTATCCGGATAAAATATGATTAAGGCGATTCTCTTATAAGTTTTTTGTAAAGAATGCTATCCCCACCATCGATCATTATATGAAGCAATTACTAGTTTGTCCGGTCTTAAAACTCTTTTTAGCTAATGACTTTTTCGGTTTTGTTTTATCGCTGCACTTCCACAGTTAATCTACAAGATCGAGGAGCTATCCACTTCTATTTTCCGTCGAGGCTCAAAATGGTAAGCAAAAAATATCCTTTGGCTGGGCTGGACGTAGTGTATTAAATTATAGCACACACCGAAGGTCATGAATTCCTATTTTCCCATTTTACGTATTGCTTTTCCTTAACCACCCCATCACCCCGTCCCCCGAAACCAACAACAAATAAATGAAAATTGTCTAAAAGCAGAAAAATAAACTAAACTCGCAAATTCGCATTTTTGTCGAGCACGCAGCAGACTCCAAAAAGCCGGGAACTTGGGGGAAGTTTAGCTCCGGCTCCAGGATCCAGCATACAGAATCCAGCTTACCAATTCCATTCCATCCTCGAGCTGAACCCAATATCAACACTGCGGGAAAAGGGCAACAAACAGGGGCAAACAGGGTGGGGTTTTGAAGGGGGTCTGGGAAAAAAGCAAACGCAAAAAGTAGCGAAAAAATAAGAGAAATTGTATAAATTGAAGTCCTTTCGGACCATATATCACTTTACTTGACAGAGCAATTCCCTTATCTTTGAGAAATCCTGTCGACTGGAAAGTGCGCAAGGACGACGAGAGCAGGACCAGAAGCTGAAGCTAAAGCTGAAGCTGTAGCCGAACCAGGACGAAAACGAGAACGGAGCCAGGAGACAGGACCAATGCGGGATGCACTCAGAAAAAATAGGCATAACACAAAAAAAATAACATCAATAAACAGAAAGGTTACGAAGGTAACCGACTAAATAATAGAAAATCTGTATTTTAAATGACTGCAAAATGAAGTATGGATATGCAGAGGTCTAAATGCTTAGCCTAGCTATACTTCTAAAATTAGAATGTATACTTAAAATATTTAATACAAATTGTAGATATTTTTAAAAAATAACTCGGTTATTCTTTCTAATTATATGTATCGCTTTTTTAAATTATTAAATAAGTTTATATATTTAATTATTCTTTGTTCAATCTATATAAATTAAATTAAAAATGTGTTAAACACTTTCTTGACTATAGTGTTAATGCGCAGAGAGAAAGCTCCAAATAATATAAAGTTTAGTTTAATCATTGAGATCTCTTTGTTATTAATAAAATAGCTATTTTTTAAACAATGATTTTTATTTAACTGATTAACTGATAACTTTTTTGCTCGGTGTGGCCATGCCGAAGCAGCTAAGCTCGAGTTTAGCCAACCCAACTATGCTGGCTTCGCAGGAGGGTAGGGGAAAGGGAGGGGGGCGGGGACAGGGGGTTTTGGGCAGGGGTTGGCACTTTGGGGCGTGCCTTAGTCGGAGGCGTGGCATAGCTTAAGATGACAGCGCGCGCGGTTTATTTGAATTTCTTATTATGGTGGAGGACCCCAGACCCAAGGACCAGAATCTTTGGGGGGCTACCAAAGGGAGGGTGGGGAAAGCAGCTTTTCTATTTTCCCGTTTTTTCCGTAATTTTCCGGCTTTTCCTTTTAACCGACGGACGGAGAGGGAAAGCCTTCTGCTGGGCGGATTCAATTAGAGCACCTTTTTATGCAAATTTTCCCGTTGAAAGTTCAATAATTGCCGATGTTCTACAAGCCAAATCAATGCAGGCAGGTAAGGCAACCCGCCATTAAGGACCGCCCTTTCAGACGACCCCAAACCCTGGGACGATACCCCTCCATTCCCAAGATCTCTGGCATAATGCAAACCGAAGGACAGCTCTTCGCATCTCGGGGTTGCTTTGGAATTAGTTTTCTAACCTGCGGGCGCGTAGCTGATAATTAAAAATGCAATTTTTTATGTATATAACTCGCACAAAAAAAAATGGAAAACTGAAAGGGAAACGAACCCTTCAAGGAGCGTAAAAAGGCAATGGGAAATGGGAAAAGAAACCCAAGACAATGACGGCTTCTTTTGCTTTGGCTTTGACGCATAAACCAAAACGCAAAATGTCGCCCCTGGGAATCCAGAATTTTCCGGAGGTACGGTTATGGGTAGCAACCCTTTGAAGGCACCAATCCCGGCCTGGCCAACACAACAACTTCATTTTGCATTATCCTGCTATCTACCTTTGCCAGGCCGACAAAATCTTAATGGCAATTTGAGCTGATTTTCAATGTTACAACTGGGAGTTAACCCCCTGCCAACTCTTTATCAAGCCATTATGTGAGCCAGCCAGCCGGACTGATTGAGTCATCGATAAGTCCAGAGTTTGGCCAGGAACCCGGCCGAAATGGAGTGATCAGCCCAGTTTCCAGTTGCCAAATGCCAGTTCCCAGTTCCCAGTCACCTGGCAGGTGAGCAGAGATAGAGATTTGGCCGGAATGGGTTGGCAAACAAAGCTCATGGACCGGCATTTTCCCACATTCGTTGGGGAAACTTTATTTTTTTTTGTGATTTTTTTTTTGGCCAGTCTGGGTCGGCTGGGTTTTAATGAGGCGTTAATTAATTGCGACGCTTGCCCGTTCTGACGTCGTCGAGAGCCCCGAGATTTATGGTTCTCTACCACTTTTCCTGCTTTCCTCTCTCTCGGTCTTTTTCTGCAGCGGCCTTCGCGAAAGTGTTTATTAAAATATTACATTTGACATAATTGGAATTTATGTGCCACGATTCGAGGGCCGAAACGCAAAATCTCATCACGTTCAGACGACTAATGAGCAGGGGCTGAGAGGCAGCGACAAATGCGCGTCGTGTAAATGTTAAAAAAAATTTAATTTATTAAGCCAAGTGTGGGATTGTCACTTAATATTTGATTGAGATCAATAAATTGTGAACAGCACGGTTTTCTTAACTGACCCTTAAATCACTCATTATTTAAGCAGAAATTTAGTATTTAATCTGTTTAACATAGCCCAGCTACGATAGATTCCATCTCTTACTCGTGTACAAGGCTGTCCCTTAATAAAGAACATGGTTACGAGCCATAATAATTAAATGCCTAACTTTTGTTTAGTTGCTGCTTATGACAGCACATACAAATAATAAATAAAGATTATTAGCTACTTCCTTAATTTCAAAGCATTTTTGAAAGTATTATTTTGGAAAATGCCTAACAACTTATTAATCCAATTCACAATTGTGGTATCAAAGCATAACTTATCTTAATATATCAAATAAATGACAAAGTGGACTAACAAATATTCTTCGCCACCCCTCCAGGTGAACAAGTACTTCCACCCCGTCCCCCATTTTTTATGTCCACTTCCGGCTAATTAGAAATCATTTTAAGCGCCTTAAGCCAATTGCCCGGGCCAGCGAACAAGGCAAACAATGGCGAACACGTCTAAACGGTCGTCAAACAACAGTAAAAGCGGCACAAACAGTAACAGTAAGAGCCGAACAACCGAACAACCAAACACCAAACAACCAAATGGGCAACCCCGTGGCCATCTTAAACGCCTGATCTCTTGTCTCAGCGCACATAAAAGTCATCAAATTCACTGAAAACAACATTTGGCTTTGCGTTTACGTTTTGCTGTCATTGTCACGGGATTGTGGATTGTAGAATTTGGTGAGGGGCACTTGTCGCAGGGGGAAGTTCGGGGACTGGGGCACACATTCGGCTTTTAACTTTTTTGGTGGGCCCGTTTGGCCGCCACCCCCTTTAACCCTCGACGCCCCAGACCGCCGCACGGGGTTTTATTCACCCCGCAGCAATCAACAAGAGTGCCGATGCCGATTCAGATGCCCAGGCCCAAGCCCACGAAGCTGTGCATTGCGTCCTGGTGCGTTTTGGGTCTCAGACTCATCCGGAATACTCATCCTGGAAAAACTCATCCTCAATCCCAGGGCTAGACACTGGGAAAAAAGGGGGCGAAGATTACTAGGTGTCAAAATCTATATATTAACATTTAGCATAAACCAATTTTGTATCAACTGATTGAGGAAAAACTTTCTAAAATACGACATTGTTACTTAGATCATTAAATGCTAGAATCTTATAGTATTATAGTATAGTATTTCCTAATTTATTAAACTTCAAAATCTTACGTATAATGTTAATTTCCTAACTATAAATTTATAAGGTTTCCATAACCCAATCATTTTATAACTTATCTATCTTAGTAAGATGAAGTATTTCAGAAGGTTATCTTAAATTCACTGCAACCTAAAATATTTTTTTGAGCGATAAAACAACCATTCCAAAGGACAATCATTTTATAACTCTTTTGCTTCAGTAAACTTTTAATATTTTAAAGCAACATCTGACATAATCCATGTGTTAGTATTTTTTTAAGTCGTTCCTGCCCCACTATCACCATTTCCCGCAGTGTATCCTCACCCATTCCCATGACCGTTCCCAGTCTGATTCCCAGCCGTTGTCGTTGTCGTCTTCCCTGAGGGAAACGTCAAACAAATGACAGTTGATTAGACAAACATCTCGACGGCGGTGGCGGCGCAAAACGAGCATCAAATGGAAAATTGTGAAATTATGCAATACGCTCTCGCACTCACGGGGAAAAGATATCCGCAGGAGGCGGTGGATTGGGAGGGGACTTCCCCTCGGAGTCAAATGAAGTAGTTCTGGACCTGGGTTCGAATACACCAGGCGATCTTAGCTGGCCGATAAGACTAAACTCCGGCGTACGCACCGAACACCAATTCAACCTTTGGCCTTTATCCCACTACCATTCTACTCCCACCCAATCCAAAAGCACCCACTCTGCCCGGAGGGTTTGTGATGGTTTTTTTTTGCTTTTCTGGCAGTTGGATAACAGAGAGACAGACAGAAAGTCGGCGAGATGCCGCACAATGCCGAAATAATTGAATGCGATGAGGCTCATAGCCGTCGTTGTCGTCGTTTTTTGGCATCAAGCCGTTAAACAACAGGCGTAACATCAGCAACGCTTTGGGGATTTTCCGAGGGGCGGAAAAGTGGGCTGGGCGGGGGGAATGTGCCTCCAAATGGGCCTCATAATAATTTGTGAAATAGGCAATATCAGTCAGGGCAAGTAGTTACAATTACTTAAGTGCTCCCGGCAGCCGAAAGTTTCGGATGGCGGCGAGTGGAACTGTTATAAGTCCTTTTGAAGAGGTTAAGGTGTAGGAAGTCCAATAAGGGAAATATTGAAAATAATATTGCACATAAAATAAGTTGATTTTTAATGGAGCATTCAGAATGGAACTGTTAAAAACCGTATGAAAAATGATATAAAAACTTGCTATGGATAATGCTATTAACTCGAAACCAGAGATCAACTTATAGCCAAACCCAAATGAAAGTGTTAGTTTTTGAAAATGGTTTTATCATCAACTCTACAGTACTCATTAAAAATTCTTAATTTATTACACTTTGTTCTCTCATCTAAACCATATAACCATATATTCTAAAATCCAATCATTTTAATGCCGATTTCTCCCCACAGTAAGTATATTGAGTGGTAGTACCAGGTGCCGGAAATACAATACTCGAAGAAGTGGCCCACAAGCAGCATCTTTAGGCAACTCAAGCCAATCTGCCAACACTCGATTGCATAAGCAGCGATTTATCACCGGCCCATTCACATTTAGCGTATGTTTGCCCGAAACGAAACCAAACCGAATTCAAATTCCCCTCCAGGATACAAAGGAGAATGCACTCATTGGAGGCGGAGATCCGGAGATGTGGCGATGCAGGGGCAGGAAAAATAAATAAACCCACTGGAAAATCCCCTTGCCACTGAGGTCCGAAAGGAAAACAATGCAAAGCGCAGCAGTTTTCTGTTTTCAGTTTGCAGTTTTCAGTTTTCAGTTTCCAGCTCTCTACCTTTGTGAAAGGTCGATGGAAAGTCGGCGGGGAAAGCGGGTTGAGCGGCGGGCTCAGCTGCGTTGAGAGGAACGTCTGTTTCTAGAATTGTTGTTGCGAGCGGAGGCTGGGGCTCAGGGTTCTGGGATCTGCCCCTGGCGGCTGGCAGGAAGACTAGTGCACTGATAAAAAATAACCACACTTATAACTGAAAATTATGCAAGTTTTGTAAGTCATAATATTTGCTTAAAACATATTATGGAACCAAAAAGATAGTTATCCCTATATTTTTAGGTTTTTGACATTTACCATAAATTTTTTCGTCTTATAAATAACAATAAGTTAACAGAAAAAATCTATACATTTTTAAAAATACTTAAAATATACTTCGATTATTATTTTATATTTCTTTTAATACTCTTTGTTGCATTAAAATTAATTTTTTAAACATTTGTATACCTCTAAAATATAGTAGTTATAGGTTCTACCATTTTAATATTTTCTTTACAGTATCCTACATAATTTTTATAAAATTTAAAAAATCATGACAGTATTTCTTGCAGTGCAGCAAAGGATATGACGAAGACTGCAGGATGGGACAGAGGTGGGTTCTGCTCACTGAGCACTGAGCATAAAAAAATGTCTCCTCCTGCCGCTCCCCGTTGTTGTTGCTGCTGCTTTCCTTTGTTGTTGTTGCGTGGGCGAATGCTTTAACAAACAACAGAAGCTGCCGTTTCCCGTTTTGTTGATGAAATAAAATCCGCCTTTTGTGCATTTAATTTTTAGAATGCCCCAGACAAAAGCGCAGGCAACAACAAAGGGCGTATCCAAAAATTTAACGCAAACAACCTCACCCACAACAATGCCAGTAGATTCACAATGGCCAGAAGGACACTCTGTGAATAACCTGGCCGGTTGCCGTTGTCGTTGTTGTTGTTGTGGTCTGTCATCTAACAAAAGGACACCAACTGCAGCCAGCCTGCAATTTGATGCCCTGCCCTAAAGAAAAGGGTTGAACCCCCTCACGGTTCCCCCGATTTCGCAGACCCATTCGAAGACTGTTGACGAAGACGACTTAATTATTGGCACGCGCTGCAATTTTTCGCATTGACTTCGCTGTGGCGCCACGTGGCGTATGCGCGACCTCCGACCGCAACAATGCCACAACAACAATAACCATTATAAAACAGAATCAGCAGCGCCAAACGAACTATTAAAGGATATTAAAAACGTCCAAGACTTATAAAAAAAAATATAATTCCCGGAGAAAAATTTAATTGTAAAGTTGTTACTTAAAATCTATGGAAAAAATCTTGAAAGATGTTAATTACAATGTTTTTCATGGGATTTAAAAAAGGCATTTTTTTTAAAAATCAGGCATTAAGTTCTAATAAATAATATAAGGTTTTATAAGATCATGAAATGAAAATGATATATAATTTTCAAAAAAAATGTAATATTTATGTATAATAAATCCTTTTATTTATTATAATCTTTTTTTTTGACTATTTATTCATAATTTTTTTTTAAAAATAGTAATAATCTATTATCTTTACATATTTTTTAAGAAACAAGAAACAAGGTCGATTTCACTGTGTAAAAAAAATTACAAGGCGCCAGAAAACCGTTAGGAAGCTGTTGTAAAAATTACATAAATGGATTTAGCAGAGATCCTTCTTCCATAGCCCTCATGTTCCTTATCCGTAGTCCCTTCTGCTTCTTATCCGATGCCAAAAGGAACTTGGATTCAATGTGAAAATAATTTCTTTATCCTTTTTATGTGCCCATTTGGCATGTGCCGTTATGCCAAGCCCAAAACTCAAGCTCAATGGCCTCCAAAAGGGGAGTTGGGATGGGGGTGGTGGTGGCAAAGTGGGCGTGGCAGCAGGGGGATGTTAAGGGGCAACATCAACGACTTCGTCGCCGTCGCCGTTGCTGTTGTAATAACATCCCCCAAATGGGTCATTTGCGTATCCTCAAACAGCGAATAAAAATCAGTGAATAAGAAAAACAGGATGTGTCAGAGGACATCCGCATGTTTGTTGTTGCCGTTCCGCAATTGTGTGTATGGGTGTGTGGGTGTGGATGTGGGCCATAAAGGAACCAGAGTGTTTGGGCCTCAATACTTTTGATTAAGAGTTCGACAACGTAACGCTGCTAATTGCAAACGACGCTCCGACGCACGATTTATGTCGTGACCGAAATGGTCATCGTAGTCCTTATGCCACGAGTATCTACATCGTACATTCCCTTCCCATCCCTTTCCATCCCATCCGATCCGATCCCTCGTTCCCATTTCTCCTTCCAGTACTACTTTGCCAAAAAGGGCAACCTCTAAATGGGCATGTCTACTAATTATCGCTGGGCGTGCTGCATTGTATTGTATTGTGCTCCCGAGTGTCAGCCTGTCTATCTGGAGAAAGGTTTTTCGGTCGCCGAATCGAGGAAATTTAAACCCAAGTCGGACGGGAAGGGGGTGGAGGATTAGAACAGAAGTTCAGTGGAGTGTTATCGATGAAATTGACTAGGGTTACCGAAACCTGATTACATTCGTTGTGGCCAATATGAAGCGGATTATGTGGGTTGCAGTGCCGGTACGGGGTTGATCGGCGAAAGTCGCTGGGAACTGGCGATAATCCCATTCATATTGGTACTAATTAAAGGCAGACTCTGGCTCTCCAAAGGTCACATTTCCTCCATCTGGCACGAGTCTGCCATTGTTACATTATTATTAGAGATAAGGAAAAATTAGTAGGTACAAGTAATACCTATAAAAATTAGATCAATATTAAGAAGGTTTGTGTAATAGTATTACAATGTACTAGTTTTCTTAAATTAGTATTAGAGTGGCTATACATTTCATTAATTTTATTTTTTTTTAAACACATTTTCATATTTATTTTGGATATAATAGCATTACTTTTATAGCTCTATCATTCGTGTTTTTTACGTTTATAGCTAAATTTCCCCCAGATCATTAAGTGATTTTCCCACCGGTCAGTGCCAATCTCAGAAGGCATTCATTCGCATCTCGTATGCAAATCTCAAGAGCTATTGGCAAAATTAAACTTTCTAAACGCTGACATGTAATCCCCCGAGTTGGAGTCGCCGTCTGCTGGTAATCCTTTTTTTCGCAATTAACAACGCATACGCATGTCAACACAACAGCGGGCAGCCTCATCCTCATCCTCATCCTCATCCCTATCCTCATCCTCTGAAGCCACAACAACATAGTGCAGTCAAGGAGGAGCTACCCAGACACTGTGCCACATAACCCAGCCGATCCCATACCCATGCCATGTCTCGCTGGCCAAGATTAATGGGCGAGTTGCGTTCTGTTGCGGCGACTTATGGAAATTCATCATTATCTCGCAGCTAGCAGCTCCTCAGCACTTCGGCTACAACTGGCTGGTTTAATGAGTTCCCGAGCGATGTTCAATACAACTCATTAGCTGCACTTTTCCTGCTAGCCCAAAAGAGCAAATGTGTCTCCTGGATAGTGTACACCGTATATATATATATAGATATATGTATTTAGACATGGTTGGCGGACTCGTGTGCGTATTTGTCATTGTCAACATGGCTGTAGAACATCGGAATCGGATTCGCAGGAGGAGGCTGCAGCTGCTCGGGCTTTCGGGCAGGTGATTAACATAAACGCCAAGTGTCATGTTTTGCACTTTTCCAAGTTCTAAGCAGAGTTTCCATTCTTTTTTTTTTGAGTTTTTTCATGGGACTAGCAAATTGTGCGGATTCTAATGGCCGATTTCCAGGGCAGTTTTCCTAATCCGGGAACTTGGCACGCGCTCCGAAAACTTTGAGCCATAAATCACGGCGCTTGCCAAACAAACAAGCCCGCAACCGCAGACGAGCAAACAAAAAATAGAAAAAAAACAGAGATCGGGAGAAATACACACACAAGTCCAAAGGACCAAGGATGAATCCTTGGCCGGACCATCCACCTTTGATAAATTCAAGAGCACGCACTTTTGATTTAGGCAAATCCCCACTCGGATATGTGAGTATATCATGCATTGGCAGAAGTCGGCGGATCGTATGAGGGGGCTGAAAAAAATCTCCATAATATATGCCGGAACATATTCCGCACACAAATTGCAACCAGCAAGGAGTCGGGATTCCAGAATCCAGATTCCTGACCAGTCCGCATCCTGCTTCCCAGGATTGCAATATTATAATTCAAATTTATGCAGCCACGAAGGAACCCTTTTCACACGCACTTTCTTATCGACAGCGGGTGATTGGGTGGAATTGGGTGGGGAATATCCTTCGGTGGCAGGACATTCACTTTCTGGCAAATGGAAAACGAGAAGACTGGCGGCGGAAACGGAAATGAAGCCAAACGGAACAAGAAAAACAAATTTACAAAATGAAAATGCCACACACACGGGGGGTAGCGGGGAATTCTGGGTGGAAAACCAGCATCCCCACGGTATTCGTTTGGCGATTTGCCTGTCACAGGGTTCGCAGAATACAAAACCCCCGACTTCGCCAATTCCAAATGCTCCTAACTCACCAAATATCGTTGCTGTCGCCGTGGCTGCCACTTGTTTTATTTATTGCTTTTTTAACCCTTTTTTTGAGACTCGCCGCCGCTTGTTTTTCTCGATTTCCCCCAGCCCTGGCCCAAATGAAATCGAGCCAACCCACGAACCGCCCACTCGAAAGGCGGGAAAAGTTTCGCTTTTGCAGCACGCAAACTGCAATCGAACGGCCGCTTAATGAAGTCGCTGCCAAGTCCATTCGAAATGCATCGATTTCCTGGTCTCCGCTTTTATCCTAATGAAAAGAAAGTGAATCCGGGAGTTGGGGAATTTGCATAAGCCCAGTAGCGGGATACAATAAGGTAAGTGGCAGACGACTAGATAAAGGTCAATTGTCTTACGAGGCAATTTAGGAACTGTTTTTATTTTTTTTAAAGCCGTTTTGGTGAAACATGATAGTTTGTTACATATAGGTACACCTTTTTAACATGTTAATCTGCGGTCAGAGGAGAAATTATAAAATTCTTAACCGTTGGTTCAAAAATTGTATGCTTCAAAAATATTTAAAACACATATTTATCTTTCTTAAATCAAATCTGTTTATTTTTATCATTTAAAATATTTACTTTCTGCTTGTATATTATAAAACTCAACATCAGTCGTTCATATTTTACAAATGGTTAAGGTCTGGGTCAAATTTTCTACATCTCTTGTGTACAATACACAAGACTACAGAATTATGTTGACATTTAGTTAATTTTCGTCTGGCATTTGCGGCGTGCTCCAATCAAGCGAAGTGGTCAAGGCTCCCAGCTGGTGCTGGCTAATCTACATCTACAAGATTGACATTTTTCCCCCACACGGGGCCTCCATCATAAATTGGCAATCCTTAAAGAGCAGCAAAAACACACCGTCCACCGGTCGTGGAGCAACTTCATTACACGGCAGATCCGAGAGATTCGGCTTAATTGAGACGCAGTTCGTCTGGCAGTTGCCAGTTGCCTGGCCAAAGTTAGCTGCTTTTTCATTAGTTATATTAATTGAATGGCAAACACACGGCACCAAAAAAAAATCCGTTAATTTTTTGTCGCCAATTTGGTGGCCAACCACCAAGGCAAAGTCACTTTTTTCCAACCATTCGCTTTTTCACACTCTGTTTTGGAGTGGATATTATGGGTTTTCGTGGGGGAGTTGGGGAAATCGCTTTATTGCAGATGATATATGGGATGATGCTGCTGATGACCTCATTGCCGGACCCCAGAGTGCACTGGAAAAAAATGATGTACCACGTTCCACGCTACTTGGATTTGAATATATTGAATGGATTTTTATATCATATCAAGTTATCAAATCATTTCTTAAATTATCATATCATATCATATCATATAGTATCACATCAAATCTTTATCGCTTAAAGTATTTTATTTATAACTTATCTTAGTTTTCTGTATAACTCTTACATATTTAAAAAAATTTTTGGGAATACAAATGCTAAGCTAGTTGTGCAGTCTTTTAAGTATGTTATTGATACCAATGATCTTAATATTTCTTTCTGTGTTGGGATTTTTGCAAAACCTGGTCTGCTGACCATCTGCCCCTCATCTTTGCTAATAATTTCAGCTGGTTGTCTACTATGTTTTCCTTTTTTTTCTGTGCCACCTTTTTGTTTGTTTTGTTTCGCGCATTCTGCCTGCATAATGACAAAAGTTTGTACTACAATCTCGGAGTTTTAGCCACCGGCTGCCGACTGTGGGCTTTCAGCTCGGAAATACATAGCTCCTCGGTGGTCAGCGTCCATTTGTCCACTGCGCAGTCGAGATGACAATCATTTAATTAGAAACTTTCCCATAGGCTTCTGCTCGTCTGTTGTTGCCTTTTCTTTTCTCTCTCCCGCTGTTTTTTATTATTATTTTTTTTTTTAGTTTTAATAAGTAGTTTTGCGAGCTGTTAATTAACTTGTTTGAACAGGTGTGAAAAAGTTGTCAGGGGGTGGGTCAGGGGCTGGGGGAGGGGTCCGGTAATTACAGTTGGCCAACTTTTCAGAATACCTGGCCTCGCTCTTTGTCCGTCTCTCATATTTGCATAAAGCAGCGGTAGCAATATTGCAGGCACAGCAGCAACATCGCCGCCTTTTATGCATTCTGCAGTGACACTCATCATGGAATTGGAATCGGAGGATTGGGGACTGGGGTCTGGGGTCTGGGGTCTGAAGAAGGAGAATCCAGCGAGCTGCAGACCTTGCAGAAATTAAAAATTCCGATCGGAATTCCCCGATAAGTTGTCGCCGCAGAAACAATTAAATATCGCTGGCGTCGTCCACGACACGATTGGCATTTGTTATAGGCGCCTCGCTGCTCGCAAATGCGTAGCAATTGGCGCTACATTTGGCCACGGATCTGAGCCACTGGCACCTCCAGTTCCATTGGATAGTACCCAGTACCCAGTACCGGTACCTCCAGCACCTCCAACTACCCAGCTACGTGACCGATCGCCGTTCGCGATACGCAGTACGCTGCCACCGATCCCAGGCGACTATTTTGGGCTTGGGCATCGAAACCCCAGGAAGACTGGCATCCGCGATTCCGCGACTCCGAGACAGGCGAGTCAAAGTGTCAGGGCGCCAAATGGAGCGATGGAGCATTGGAGCATTGGAGCGGCGGATTTGCCGTTTGACTGATGATCGTGATTAGGCGGCGATTCGATCCGTTTCGAGACCCAAGAGCTGGGAACCGAGACCCCGGCTCAGTTAACCAGATCAAACAGAGAGAAAAAATCTGCATTCAAAGTGGTTGTAAGATCTGATAGTATCATACAACATGGGGGTTTTTATCTGTGACAGATCTACTTGATAATTCGCTATTATAATATTTTAATTATTTATGGTTTCTGAATAAATTAATAAATTATGTAGACTTTACATTCTATTTATTTTTCTAACTTGGAGATAGAGAATTACTCATACAATTATTATGTTTTATCATACTATATAGACATTTGAATGCATTTAAGGAAATGAATACAAAGCTTATAAATTAAAAATTATCTAATGTTTTTTTAAAGGTTGTTTAAAAAATCAGGGCTAACATGTAGGACTATGGTTCTAGCTATGATTCCTTTGACGATTTATTATTATAGGAATCAGTATACTAAATAAGTCTTCTTATTTTAATAACTAGTTTTTTGGGTATTATTAGAAAACTGAATTATTAAGATTTTGTTCGAAAATTTTGAGCCCTGTGCATTCGCCTCTCACCGAAACCCTATAACAGATTTCCAGGCCTCTCTAGGGCGGGAACCGAACCGCAGATCAGCCAGGTTCATTAAGCGAACGCTTTGTATAAATTATGCTAATGATGCTTCAATTGATTTGTAATAAAAATCCAAAACGTTGCAGCCATAAGATAAATATGCTCGAAGCACGCACTCCGCCGGGCAACGGATCGCATAGGATTGGATTGGGAACTGGAACAGGAATCACTGGATCGAGAAGGGGCGCATGGTATCCGCGAGGATGGTATGGGGATGAGCATCTCCTGGTGCATGTTATGTGCTATGGTGTGTTGTCCGCCTGTCGTCGCCGTTGTCCCCCAGCGGCGTTTTTAGTGTTGCAGCTGCAGCGGCGGCGGCGGCAGCAACATCGCAACATTGCAACATCGCAGCAACATGGCCAAGTTTACATAATTAGAAAGCTGGCGCATATGCTGCCGCCCCCACACCACTTCCTCAGCCACTCAACCGCTTCCATATCCAATTTTCGGTGGTGCAGACAAGTTCAAGTTGCCGGCTTTGAACCCTTTTACCAATTTCGCACACTCTGCCATTTCGACGTTGCCGTGGCCCCAGCTGCTGCAATTAATGCTCCATGTGGGCTGAGGATTCGGGATTCCACCCACATAGAGTCAGTCCTTTCAAAATCCCCCCCTTCCAGTGTGTGTGTGCAAAATTGAGAAAACATGCCTAATTTCGTGTAATTGCTATTTGATTTATTGCAATCTACAAAATTTGACTTTTGGCGCAGTCTGCGCTGCCGTCGTCAAGTTGCCGGAGTTTACCCTCCTCATCCGATCCCCTGGTTTTCTGGATTTCTGGGATCAGGCGACCATATAGCTAGTGTTTACTGTTAGTCGTGGCTGGTGGCCTTCGTTTTGTGCGCGGATGAGCCTGTGCCACCCACCCAGATGGTGGCTACATTTTCTAATGAGTAATTTGGCCAACGGAGCTGCCTTGTTAATGATGTGCGTGAGTGGGTGGCCAGATGGGTGGGAGGATGGCTCAGAGACTGGGGGATGCGTGATAAGATTTCAGAGACGAGTAATTGCCAGTCCAGGACAGCTGCGGGCCAAGACATAGCGCCTGTCAGCCAACTCTGCTGGCCAAGGAGTAAAAGCAACCAATAACGATTCCCTTACAGTTGGGACAAGAACTACATAACGAACTTCTGGTGGGAATGGTTATCCCCAATGCCTTACGAGAACTCACGGGCCTTTTATGACAGTGTATTACAAAATAACCCGAAAGCAAAACCTCGAGCAATTACAGTTGGCAGCAAATTTAACTTTTTATATCATTTTTAAATTGTTAAATTTTAAGAAAATATACTTCAATTAATGACTATTAAATAAATCTAATAATTGGAAACCTTTAAAAGGGAAAGACTTAAATTAAATGATACAAAATTATGTATTTTATTATTATTATTATTATTAATTATTTATTATTTATTATTTATTATTATTTTAAAAATATTTTGGAAAATATTTGGAATTTTTATGATAATGATTAGGAAAAATTTAAAATTTTAAAGCTTAGTTTAATATGTAGAAAAATTAAATATACCCAGTGCACACATAAGAAAATAAATATTTCATCATGTCAAACATTGGTATTTCATTGATTGCCTTTTATGTTAAAGAAAGAACATATAAGAGAATCCCACAAAATGTTTAGACATTGATCTTCTTAAAAAGGATTAAAAACACTAATAAATAGCCTTTCCTAAAATGAGAATAAAATTGGTAGAACACTGAAAAAGATCTTTAAATATATCATTAAAGCTTTTCAGGAACAATTTCTTGCAGTCGAGTGTTGCCACTCAGAGGTGCCGCAGGAATGTGGTGTCCTAATGAAGCCCACCTATATGGGCACAGAGTCGCCTCCAATGAACCCCCCCCCCCCCCCCCCCCCCCCACTATAGGGATAAAAACCACATAGGTAGACAACAACTCCTTTGGCCATTAAGGTGGAAAGTGCTCGTGTCTGATGACTTTTTGCGCGCGTTGACAATTTTCCTGTGTGATGTGCTCAAGATTGATGGCCTGCAATTATCGGCGATGAGGTAATTTATATATGCAAGTGTGTATCTGTGTATCTGTGTGTTCGCGCCTTGTCACGCCCTCGCCAACGCACACACGTGCACAATAGAGAGTGTGCGAATTCAATTAAAATGAAGTGCAGTGCCATATTTTATGTAGCAATTGGAATTAAAATTAAAAACTAAATATCGATTTCAAAAAGGGCAACCGCAAAAGGTAAAGGGTGGGGAAGGGGTACTATAAAAGGGTTAAGGGTTAAAAGAAAGTGCGCAATACTCGCACAACTACACACACATATGCATATTGGTGTGGCAATAACACAAATTACGCAACATATGGTGCCAATGATGTTGCCCTTTTTGACGCTCGGGCATGCGAGTGTGTGTGCGTGTGTATCTGTGTGTGATTGCGGCACAATCCTTTTGGCTGTCAGTGATTTTAATGCCTTTATTTCTCCAGCACTTCCTTTGGCCCTTTTGTTGCCTTTCTTCCCTCGCCATTTGGCTGCTCCTTTTTTCCACTTTTCCACTTTCGACGGGCTTTTTACTTTTTTAATCTCAGGTGACGCCGCCTGGGTGTCGTAAATCAACCTCACCACCAGCAGACGGAGAAAGGGGTTGACTTTCTCCGCCCCCCTTTCGCCTAGCGAATGCGTGTGCTTGTATGAGTGTGCGATAATTGAGTTGTGAATGCGTGTTACAAGACTTTCGAATATACCTCTATACATGCAAAAAAAACATTTTATTTTAAAATTACTTTAAATATTCTTTGCTTTTAAATATGAGTTTATATCTATAACTCATCAGATTTTCATTTAATATTATCACCTTACCTTTAAAATTTTCAAATCTTGGTACTTAACATTTTTGTTTGATTTTATCACAGTTTTCTTTATGTAAAATGATCTTATACCAACTAAATCTTATACAACTTAGTATACAACAACATATAGAAAACCTATTTAATAACATTTTAATATTTTCTTTAAAATTGAAAACACGAACCGTGTAGTATGTTTTCACCTATTAGAACAAATATGAAAAAAAAATTGTTCTATCTGTACATGATTCTTTTTACCCTGACTTTCTTGATATATTGATATGCGGCCCAGGAAGCTGCGAATTATCGGTTTATGTATATTGGGCACTCCGATAAGGGAAACAATGGGGAATATCCTTGCCACTCAATGCTAATTTCCGCGAACATCCTTTGCACCACCCGCGGTGGCTCTTTCATTTCGCCATTAGTAGAAATTTCACTTTGTGTTTTTCGGGGGACTACTGATGCCATAAAGAATTATAAAATGTCTTAATGGTCGCATAACAATTTCAACAATGAAAGCCCGCCCAGAGAGGCGACACTAATCGCCAAACGAAATGAAATTTACACAAAAGTTTTCCCCTTTTTGTTTGTGGAGGGGGGAAGGAAACCCCCTCCCGAATGCCAGGATGCCACTGACAAAGGCCAGAGATGGTCCTTAATTTTTGTGTATCCCGGCTCTGCCAGCGGAAAGTGTTAAACATGTCAGGGAATTTGTTTATTGGGCTTTTCGGGATCTTGCGCTTTGGGTGGGGTTTTCTTGGAACCCAGTACTATAGCGATGGGCATCTGTTTGCGGCCAAAGTTTTGGCCTACTCGCAATTTCTAATTAGCCGGCTGCGAGTTTAATTAAAATTGAACATTGGCTTCTTGAGCACTTAGGCCAGGTGGCCAAGAAAGTGGATTTCTTGCTGCTACGCTAATTTTTAATTAATGAAAATTGCACAAATTCACCGAGCCGTCGGTTTTTCACTTTTTTCCGTCGCTTTTCAAAATGGCCGCCAGCGAACGCAATTACAATTAGCGTTGCATACTTTCTAGGGCCGTACATAACCTCAAAAAAGCGGGCCGACTGGCAAATGGCATTAAATAAAACTTAATTGACAATTTGAAGAGCCTGCCGATTTCGTTGGAATGGGGCCAAACACACCGAGTTGCCATTGCACCAGTCAATTAAATTTACCACCAGCAACGTATTGACTTTTGCATTTATTTGCGAAAATTCCAACAAACTGCACAAATTAAAAACTGAATTGACAATAATTTAGCACTCCTCGGCATTTATCTGAGGATTCATGGGGTCAGGGGTCGAGTGGCAGCCAAACAAAATGGCGTTTTAACGCTAACTGACAGCTCAAGTTAAAAATGTCTGCTTATCGAATTGAAAATTATTTAAATATGCGTTGCTAATTAGGCAGCGAACAAGTCCGCAGTTCCCCGATTGCCTATAGAGGGTATTTTTTAGGGGTTTTGGCAAGAATAACTAACTTTATTCATTTGACAAGTGAAAATTGGTTAGAAGGGTCTATAAATATAGTAATCAGGGCATGTCATATAACTTTTTTGGCAAACTCATTAGTAATCTAAAAGACATGTTATATTCCTTAGATTAAAAAGTATAAAATGACTGATATTAATAATATACCTAACTATCCTTATTATACTCTTATTAATTTTCTCAAAATATTAATAAAAGCTATTCTGAATATTTTTGTATAAGCTTATAGTATACATTTTTTAAAAGAGCCATAAGATAGTGTATAAAAGGTTCTCATAATGGTAAGGAAAAACTTTTTCGGCCAACATTCGCTGGACATTTGGAGTTCTCGAAATGTCAATTTAGGGACAGGATATACGCTAAAGTTTAATTATGCAAACAGTCGGAGGCAGCTGAGCGACCGAGGGAATGGAAGGGGAGAAGTCGCACAACCGACCGAAAATGATATACAACTAATTTATTTTCAATTTTCGGAAATCATGAGCGCTATTAAAATGTTAGTTGTCCGTCGGGTTGGATTGGGTATGTTGGATGTGGGGGGCAGAGAGTGCTCCATAATCTGGCTGGTTGCATTAGAGAAAAGGCTGCAATGTGGCATGAAATTGACACAGGACACTGGACACCACCACCGATGCATATGTGGTTGGCTAGGTGGTTGTGTCTGGGAGTGGTTCGGTGGAGAACCCAAAAAGCGGGGGAGTGGCCATGGGGGCTTTTTATTTTTGCATTAACAGCAACAAACACGACAATGAAATGACAACTGAAATGTCCGATACGCAAATAATATGCAATTTTATTTTGTTTTAAACAAAGGCTGAGCTGGCAGGATATCAGAGTGGGTGGATCGGATTGGATCGGTTTGGTTTGGCTGGGATTGGATGGCTGGCTGGCTCTGTCGGACGGATGTTAACTTCCACTTAAATGGCTGCGCTTCCGCTTGTCGTTTATTTGGCTTTTTAATATAATGTACATAATTTTTCAATTTTTATTTATATGCCAGTGTGTTTATGTGTGTGCATTTCATTTGCAGTCGCATTATCGCACCATGCCGAATAATAATAATGCATAATAATGTTGCATTTGCCGCCGAATCGGATTCGGATTGAAATTGCGATTGCGATGGCGTTTTCTCTGCTCGCAAATCAGACGTCAGCGTTTTAATATTTTTTCTGCTTAATTTCGCAATGTTTTACCCACAAAGAGCAGTGCTCCTTCGGCCGTTCAGTGGTGTCCACTCCCCCCATGTTTCCCCGACTTTCCCGGGTTTCCCCGACTTTTCCGCCTGACATTTCACATGCAGCTGTGTGCGTGAATATATGAGATGCATGTGGAGCCCGACACGTCGCATTGTTTATGAATTTCAGCCCCTGGTGACAGACAAAATGGCAACAGCAATCGACCAGGGCCACAGCAGCTGCGCTCCGCTCTTCAATTAAATATGAAAATTTGTCAATTATTTTGTGCAACATGCGACGTTTGTTAAATTAATAATTATTTCTGTTGGACTCTGCGCCGAGAATTAAGCTTTGCCTTGGCCCCAATTCGAATTTGGCAGAACGACAGTCGAGTGACAAATTAAAAGGCGGTGCTTCATTAACCTTTAATTGTCGAAACGACCACCTGGAGTTGCTAATTGAAGCAGGGATTAATTATTTCAAGCATTTTAGTCGGTTCTGCGTTGAATTTAGGAAAATCAAATCTGTTTCTAAATCAAATTATTGTTAAATTAAAATGCTAAGTTATTCTATTAATTAAATTCATCTTTCATGACGTGCTTTTACACAAGAACCCCAAAAGTATTTTGCTAATAATAAAGTAAAATTTCACTTACTTTCCAAATAAAAAGTCTTCATCCTTAAGTAAGTATGTATATATTGAAGTTAAAATTAAAAAAAAAAAAATTTAATAGAATTTTATAGAAAACTGTTTGTATTTTCTAAGTGTTCCTCTATATAAAACAAAATATTTATTGAGGCAGCAACGAAAACTCATCTGTACTATCTTCCTTAGACAATTTCATTTTCATTTATATAAATATCAAATCATGATATTCAGTGAGTTCTACTTGAAGTTGCATTTATTTTAGCCCCTTTCTATAAGCAGGCGCCACCGCCCACCCACTGCCACTGCACCACCCAGAGGACCGCCCACCCACTCAAGCATTTCTCCCCCAATAACTCTGCACTCATATCTTCCCCGGTTTCCCCACATCCACGTCCACATCCACTTCCACGTCCATTTCCATCCAAGATTCCGAGTTGCAGTCGCCGACGCGACGTGCCTAAAAAGAAATTTCGCTTGTTTTGGCATTGCCGCTTGACATGCGCTGCATTGTTGCTTGTGTTGCAAGTACGATGTTGCTGTTGCTGTTGCTGCTGCAGTGTGTGTGGCATTTAACACTATCAAGAGTCAAAAGTGCGTAGTATAGGGTTTTCGAAGGGGGGGCCAAAAGAGTGGAGACCAAAGTTAACTCAAAAATGTTTGCATGTTGCGTGCCACGCAAACATTCTGCACCACCTACCCATCCGCTGAGGAGGGCATCGGTGGGGTGAGGGGTGATGTTCAGGGGCGGGGGATAAATAGGGGCCCAAAGGGGTTGGGGGACAACCGGGGAAGTAACATTTGCATGCAAGATTGGGCGCGCGCGCATGTCCAAAGTGGCGTCGCTGTTTGTTGTTGCAGTTGCTCTGGGCTACGAAGTAGTCCTCTTTACCAAACGAAGCCCTCCCCCCCCCTCCTGGAAAACCCCTTTCCTCAAAAAAAACCCCCCTTAAAACCCTCTACTTTTTGTACTTTCGGTGCTTTTTGCTCTGATGCAGCAGCTGCGTTTTGCGATTGGCTGACTTGGCCTGCCCTTTTGGCCATTTTCGTGTGCATGTTGATAAGCCAAGTGACCCCCTTTATAGACCCCCTCCCTCCTTCAAAACAAGACGACACTGCCCAGTATTGAACCCCCTTCTGTGTGTGTGTGTGTGTGTGTGTGCGATGCCTTTGTGTGACATTCAATCAGAAAATGGCGTTTTCTTGTCAACGTCTGCCAGACTCAGAGACCCAGTCCCTGAGTTTGGGTTTCAGTTTGAGCTTCAGCCAGAGGAACAGAAAGAGAAAGAGCAAAGCAGCCGGCGAATGTCACGCCCACGTTTTCAGCTCTTTCTTCTCCTCGAATGCTGTATACGAACCCCCTTTCGTCCGGCGTGTCCACGTCCATGTCACTACAAACGCCAAGCTTCCAACAATAAGTCAAATGAACAAACAAACAAGAGCAGGGGATATAAAGCCTATAAGAGCGAATCTTAGATGCTCTTAGGAATAATATTTGAGAGTTTAGGAATTTTGGAATATCTTGGATAACTTACATTTATTAAGATATGTTTATTATATTCCACAAAAATATCTGACAGAAATACATAGTATAAACACTTTTTTTTTCAAACCAGTTCACATTCGAATGATCTGAAAACCAAGGAAAACCACTAAGATTACCAATAGTAAGACCCCATTTAGAAGTCACATCAATTGTTAATTTCACACTTTTCAAAGAATAATTTAAGGCCTGCTCGTGGCACACTTTGTTTGCCCATGTTAGAGTATTCCCTACTTGATGACTTCTGTTGCTCCAGAAAAACACGAGGCCAACATCCAAACTGATGGCTTGAGGAGGTGCCGGTGCCCAAAAACGAGGGGCATTCAGCCGGCTCCCTCAACAATGTCAACTGGTGCTCGTAAAAATGCACAAAGTCCAAGAAATGTCAAATAATTTTAGCAACGATATAAACCCATTTCATGTTTACGACAAACGTTCGCCCGCCTCGCTGGCCAAATGCAGATGATGACGAGACGACGATGGTGGTGGTGCAAAATTTGCATGGGCCACGCCCCCCATGCCACCCGCCTCCGCCTCCGGCTCCACTTCATGTTCCTGCTCCTCATGTGGAGGCGTCGGCTTCGCTGGTGCTCTTGTGTTTTCTAATGTCCTGTCATGTACTTTATGAGATGTCGAGCGCCAGCGCAATGCCAAAGATGGTTGGGTCAGGAAAGTGCTGGTGGTGCAGGGTGGTCTAGGGTGGTGCAGGGGACCAGGGGCTGGATGGTGGGCCAGGGGACGGGGCTTGGGACAGGAACCGTGCGCGTTATCGTGTCAAAATGAGGGACAAACGACAACGACAAGAACCAAACGACACGAAATGAACGGTCCCGGCCGTAGGATCCCCTAGTCCTCGACAGAGCGGACATATTAGGAGCCTCAGTCCGCCTTTGGCTTAGTATCTCTACACTTAAAAGTAAAAGATAGCTAAAGTTCTGGTAATAGAGCTCAAAAACTTAAAAGTTATATATAAGAGACAACATTTTTTGTTGCTTAGTTAACTATTTTTGACATTGTCTTTAATTCGTTAAAATATCTTAGGTATTTGTATTATTTTCTGAAGACCCAGACATTCAAATAAATAAACGGAAGTGATTTTTTAACTAATTTTTATAGTAGATATCCTAGAATCTTCTTCTTAAATGACATAAGATCAGATATGTTTATCTAACTAGTAAGTACTTAGAAATAAAAGAAGAAGATTAAGAAACACTGTGCTCGAAGATGATTTCTAACAAAATTTTATGCTTAAAATATTATACTTCAATTAAAACCCAAATATTCCCACGTTTTTTAAATTCCTTAAAATGTTAATGGGACCTTTTAAAGATTTTTTGGCTCTAATGAAAGGTAACTTTTTGTCAGTGCACCCCCTTAACCCCTTTTCACCGCCCAAAACCCACTCGCTTTGATTGTTGGTTTTCGGCTTCGGCTCATTTCTCTTAGGCTCGCTGGCCGGCAATCTCATCCGCAGCCGCTTGACAGGAGCACAAGTGCAGTTTGCAGGCAGAAAAGAGCGGGAAAAGCCGGAAAAGGAGGAAAAGCAGCTGGTGCCATCGCATTAGCTTAATTTGTGTGGGAGGCGTCATTAGAGACAGGCGCCCCATCAAAAGAATCGGACGTGAAAGAGCATCAGTCCTCTGGCAAGGGCTTTTCGGTGAAGAATGAGTCAACATCGTCATCAGACGAGGATGGGGGGCTAAAAGTGCAGGGCTTCAAGGCTTAGAGGTATTAGCATACATCGCCATTGGTAGTAGTTTTCACTGCAAAAAATAGGGTTCTGAATTGAAGAACAGGTTCAGAAAACTGATTAATATCTTAGTCTGTCTAAGTCTGAAAAGTATTTATCTAAGTTTATTTAAAGTTATTTTTATTAATGGTAAAATTACCATTCAAATATAAAATATTTTTAGAATCTAGATTTTATTTCTCAGTGAAGATAGACAATCCTGATGATGTTGATTGGGTGATTCATTTGTCATCTTGCAGCCGATGGAAATGGGGGCGCCTTCGATGATTCACCAGCAGCGCGAATTCCTGAGGTTTGGGAGCAGAAATCATTGCTTGTCTTTGCTTTCTATTAAGTTCTTCTGCTCGCCTTCTTTTCGCACTCGAAATAGCGTTTTTCTTCCATTTTCCACGCCCTCCCCCGAGAAATATTCCTGGTCTCCAACCACCAACGCAATTTTCAACTCACTCCCCGCCGCCTGTCAACTCTCATATACAATTTTTGTTTATTTTAGCAACTGATTTATGCATGAGATAAAGCAAACTTTGTAGACATTCTAAAGCAGAGCTCGAAATAGCAACTTCCATTTCCCCGCCATTTGGCAGGGGGAAAAAATTGTATATTGGAGCTCACAAAATATGCATAATATTTGATAATGCTTTCAGCGACATGTCCTTGTTTTTGTTGTTGCCCTCAGCACGTTGGCTCACATTGGGCAGGGGGAAAAGAGGGGTCTGGAGGAGGAAATTTACTTTCAGCCAGAAAGGAGTTCTCGATCTTATCGAAGGCGCCATGTGAGCATAAATTTCGAGCTGCCGCCGTGGCAAACAACAAACAACAAGCAGCAAACAGCAAACGGCAAACGGCAAACAGCCACAAAAGGTCACAGTCAATATGTTAAATCCTCCATTCCTAGCCCCCCTTTCCCTCTTTGGAAACCCCTTTTCGAGGGGGGTTCCGATACCAGGGAAGAGATTGAAATAGCCGCGCTGCCAATTGTCGGTGGGCGTGTCCAGTTGCTGCAAGCAAATTACAAGACGATACTACAATTATTTCCTAAGCCTCCAATGGAACCTCTTCACCCCATCCTCCTCTGCATCCCAGTTCGATCCTTCTGGCATTGTTATTATTTCAGCTGAAGAGGCTAACTGGAAGCCAGAAAGTTTTGCGAGACCGAGCAATTAATACCAAAAATTACACACTTCCATTCGCGAGGAAGGCCTGGAGGCAGGGATTTGAAGATAACGCACTGGGGATAAAAAGCTGTCCTTTATAGAGAAATATTAATAAAATAAGAAGTTTTAAGAAATAAGTAAGCTTTTTTGATGGTAAAATGAGTACAATGTATCATTATTTTCTTAAGAATTCTATAGAATTTTATAATAATAAAAAATCAATCCAAACAAATCTTGAACTCTCAGTAGGTTTATACAATAAATAATAAGATAAAATAATAAGATCTTTTATTAGAAGCTTTTAATTGGTTTGCCTTACATTGTACTGCTAAAATATTATCATTATAACACTTTTACAATATTGTGATATTAATAATAATAATAAAAATGAGATATTTTAAAACATTAACAAAATCTTAAATATTAAACTTGCAGTTTATGATTTAAAGGCCATATCCCAAATCTATAGGTTCCATAGATTTTTCGCAGTGTCCCTGGAGTAACAACTGCCTACTGGTGACTGACTCACTGGTTACTGGTTAGTTGGTTGCTTAATCGCTGATTTCCTGCCCGATGGCAGGACCAAGTTCTGAAGTTCTGAACTTCTGGGCGCCCGTTTCCGTTCGCACTTGAGTGATTCTGCCGGGGATTCGAATTTGGATTCGGATTTGGGTTGTGAGTTCTGGGTTCTGCGTTCTGGATTTTGGCCTCTTTTGTTTCTGCTCGGCGAGAGGGACAAGCTCATAAATAAATATACAGCACAAATAAATTCCGCAGCCATGGGTTGGCTTCTCATAATCAAGCGTTGTCTTTATCGCCGCTAAGTATCTGTATCTGCCCAAGTATCTCATTCCCCCTCCGGGTGGCTGTCCTTTTGGCCGCCTTTTGTTTCTCGGCCTTAGAGCCAGTGGAATCCTCCTCGAATCTGCGGAGCCAGTGAAGCGTCAAGGTGTACCAATTTGCAGGCCATGCTTCACTGCGCCTAATAAGTTTGGCCAACCGCATTGGATTCTTTCTTTTCCGATGCCAGAAAGTTGTCAGGCCAAATGAATAAATTTTGGGGGCCAAGTTTTCGGTGGAGATGGAGATGCTTTTGATTTCCAACTTGTCGCCCGATTGTCACACGTAAACAAAGCTTCAAATTTGGCCCAGGTCCGGGGAGTCAATCTGGCCATCAGCCACCCCGTTCTGGCCACCTTTGACCCCCACTCCTTTTTTGGCCGTGCTCAGCAGCGTGCGAATGATTAATGGACGGTAAGACAAATGGAAATTGTATGAATTACATTAAAGTGTAGTTAGTTCGAATTCGGCAACTCCGGGCTGGGGTTCTGGCTTTTGGGACTCGGAAGGGGTTCACGGAAACCGAGCTGCAACTTTCCCAAATGCTGGCATTTTTTTGCGACTGTTTGAAAATGAGTTTCTGTGGCAGTTGCAAAGGGGCGGCGGTTCGATTGGAAAGTGCAGAAAGTTTCCTAATGAAGAGGCAGTGGCCATGACAAGACTTTAAAATTAAAACTCAATTTTTTTTTTGGGGTAGTTTCAACATTATTCTTGTTGTAACCAATTTGCAGTTGTTTGCAGTTGAAAATGTATGCCCACACCAGCAATTTTTCCGTTCAAAAATTACAGGGAAATGTAAAAAAGCAGCGAAATTCGGTATGATTTATGAGCCAAACAATTACGTGGCAAAGATGTTCCCAGGTAGGAGTTGGAGTAGTATTAGACAAACGACAAGCTGGCCAAATGGAGACCCAACTGCAGCGAAAATTAAAGTCAAAGTCAAAGTCGTGGCCGGCAGCAGCCCCTCAGCTTTAATTTCCGATTAAGCCAGGGAAACAAAATCTAAAAAAAAACAAAAAAAAAAAAAAGAGGCAAAGTGGGGCCAACGAGCAGAACAAACTGTAGCAACATAAGAAATTGGCAGCCAACAAGCGGACTGGAAACGGCCATTGCAATGGTGTATCATATAATAATAATAACAACCCAGAACACAGAACCCGAACCCCGTACCCAGTAACCAGTACCCTGTTCCTCTGGCCAGAAAACAACAAAATTATTACAAAAGCCAGAAGGGGCAGGCCGGCCAAACAGCTTTTCGGAATCTACCAATGGCCAGTTCAGTTCAGTTCGGTTCGGTTAAGTTGAGTGGAGTGGAGTGGAGTGGAGTTCCCTGGCATTCCCTGCTGCCCGCGCATCGTTTTGGAAAATCTACCTTGAAGGTAATTATAGTAATTACTTCACGAATCGCAAGTAGTGAGCGTTGCTGCCGCTGCTGCCGACGTGCGACCGCCTAAAAACATCAACAGTTGCCCGTTCCGTTCCGTTCCAGAAAGCCAACTCCTGGCCAACATGGCTATGGCTATATGGTATAACCGAGGGATCTGGCCAAAAACCCATTGATACCGGACAGAGACAGACATGGCTGCCACAGCTCCTCGCTTATCGCTCCGAGCCAGTTTCCCTCTCCAATTCTTTTTTTCATTTTTTTTTTATTTTTCGGTTTGAGCCGGGCCAAGAGCGCCTGCTGCTTTTTGCCGGCACAATCGGATTGGATTTAGCTTTAGCCCTTGATTAGTTTTGCGCTGAGCCGAGGATGCCGCCAACTTGCTCTTATTATTATATATCTACCTACCTACAGACCCCGCTTATTGGTTGCAGTTGTTGCTGCTGCTGCTGCCTTTTTGGCCAGAAGGGGGATTGGGAATGGGATCGGGATCGGCTGGGATCAGCCAAGACTAATTTTCTTGCACACGAAGCAATTTGAATTCACCGAGATCTCCTAAGGAATTTCTTCATGTTGCTGTTGCTGCCGTTGCTATTGGATGTTGCTGTTGCTGTTGCTGGTGTGTCCATGGTGTCCGTCTGGGCGCTTGTTGCCGTTTTGTTGCCTCTTGGCTGCCGAGCAAAATTGCTCTGAACTTTGCTGCACTTTGGCAATTCGCAGTTTAAGATCACGATGTAATTTTGGAAATTGCCATGTTCGTAGCGGCTTTCGAATGCGAAATTTGGATTTCGTAGTTGTTGGCTGCTGCCGCCTAATTTGTCGCCGGCTGAACAAAAAAAAGGGGGGAAAATCAGGGAAGCAACTTATGACTTCCCGGGGTAAACTGACACAATTAAATCTGAGCGATCGCCGACGCGAAATCGAGGCCCATTGATAAATTCTAATTGTTAAATTTAATAGCCATATCGATCGCTCGCAGGCCGCAAAGGCCGTCGCGGCCCCATTCGCGAGGCCATTCGAATTTATTGGTACAAATGGCATTCTTAATGATGGTCAGGTTACCAACTTGAGGACCAAGGCTCTCGGAGATGGCTATTGGCATGGCCGGGATGGGGATCCCTCGGATCCTCGCCGACAACGGCGCCTCTTTCTGCCGCTTTGTCGGCATTCGGCCGCTTTTGTCGCAGTAGCAACATTGCAGCATTGCACCAACAGCAGCAACATTGCAGCATTGCAGCAGCAACAGCAACAGCGGCAGTTTTCCCAAAGCATTATAACCGATTTTTATTGCTCGCCATATATTTCATCTTATTGAGTCGTTTGCCTTCCCCGGATGGCCATTTGGTATGGGTCGGCTGGTCGCTTTTTGGTCGGGGGAATCGAGAATCGGATTCGATGACAACAAGTGCGCCGGCTCGATTGTTTCTGGTTGTGAGAAATGTGCAGGAAATGATTTTGACATTGCGAAGGTGCAGTTGAGCTTAGCAAATATCTTTTCTGATCTGGGCAGCACAATGAGCACAGGGGAAAAAATAATATTGCTATTGTAGGCACTACAAAACGGTTGCAATCATTATTTACTTTGGCATGTAGTTGCTTTACACATCTTAGGTCAAAACCCGTCGGCCTAACAAGGTCTATGGTTTCTGTTTTTTTGAGACCCTACTTATGACATGGTTTATAATTTATCAGTTTTTTGTATTTTCCAAGCTTCCATTCCTTATAAAAACGATATTTTTACAACAAATTTGTATCATGTTTTCCGGTATTAAAGATTGACACACAAATGTCATCCAAACAAATTCAGTTAAGGCTTAACTATCTTAGGGGGAAGATATTTATTTATCACTCGTGTAAATATTTAATATTTTAAAATAAATACTTAAAAGTTCCTAAAGGTTAAAGCGACATAGAAATGATACGTTAATTACAAAATAGTTTGGCAACTACTAGGATCTTCAGAATATGTAAGCCATATTTAATGTTACTAATAAATTACCATAAATCATTCTAAATTCACAATTAACTTCATAAGTGGCATTTTTCTGTGTGCATTCACTGGCAGTTCCATCTGCTATCGGAATGCCATCAGTTAAGAGTCGCAGAACTCGCCTTGCGATCAGCTAACAATAAACTGCGAGCCACACCCAGAGTCAGGCAAATGATAGGGCGAAAATGCCTGCCTAACTGAATTAACCGGCTAATCAGCGGAGCGGCCAGGTAAGCCAGGTATCTCCCCGGCTTTATCCTCTATCCACTAGTTTTGTAAACGGGGAGTGAGTGAGTGGCTATGATGGCCCGTCCTGGCCCGACTTCATCATCGGGCGATAGCCATCAACATGGCGCAGGAAGAGGATGAGGATGAGGATGAAATGCGTAGGTCGCAGCTGGGAATGTGCCAGCGGATGGGACGATGCCATGGAGATGGAGCTGGCGATGGAGATGGAGATGGAGACGAAGATGGAGCTCCAGACCGGGTAGGATGAGCCAGCAAATCCACAGAGGTACACAGAAGAAAAGGAAAGATATGGGTTTTATACTGCTACTTAAATAAATACCCATATGAACTTGAAAAACATTTTATTATAATCATTCCGAGCTTTGAGCTGCTAGTAATTAAAATAAATATATTTTTTACAAGTTACCTTAATATTTTTTCCATTTGGATAATACCTACTCATGAGAAGCTCAAAGTTGTTGCAATTATAACTCAAAAGGTTTTTGTAAGGCTGATTTCTAAATGTAATGTTAAACTTTTTCTACTAAAGGTTTGTCAAAGTTCCCATTGAATTGTGTGATAGCAACCTGTGTCTGCTATCTTTAAAATTAACATTCCATTGAGAAACGAAATTGGTTTTCTGAACAATGTAACTTTATGTTAACTTTCTATACAAGTTGATAAATGTGCACTTAATGCCGTTAGATCAAATTTACAACATTTTAGGGTCTTTTATGATATTACAATAATATATGCTTTTTTAATATACAGTTTTGCATAGTTAGTACATTTTTTCTCAGTGCAGAAAGAAGGACAGGCTTTGGCAATGGCACAGGGCCAGCCTCCTTCTTCGCCGCTGTCTCTAATTTCGCTGGGGCAAATAAATGTCGTTACAAATCACGATGGAATTCAAACCGAACCGTGTCGAAGTGGAGGTAGAAGTCGGACCTGGGTCCAAGCGGAGTCTAGGGAGCGATAAATGGCAGTCTGCGACTCTGGGAGTCGGCGACTGCGACTGCGACTCGGACTCGGTCTCGGGCTGGCTCATTATTTAATGGACTGATCGATCATAAAAAATGAGCTACATGTGAGCGCAGTATGTAAGTACAAGTTGTAGTCGTAGCCGTTTGCCCGATTCCAGTTCCAGGCGGAGTGGGATCGGCCGCGTTTGAAACCCAAATGGTGCCTGTCATGTCGAGGGGTTCGGCTCATGAGTGGTACAAATGTTTTAGGCCACAATTGGAGCACTTCTGTTTGACAGTGCGTATGATTTATGCGCCTGCTGTTGCAGCTACATCTCTTACTGCAACTGCAACTCGAGAGATTTCCATGCGCACTTCCGCCGGATTTTCAGGCTTGACTTTTCTGCCCTGGCCGGCGGCTTTTGCAAAATCTACGGCAAAAAAGGCCGAGAAGGAAGCTGGACAAAAAAAGTGCAACAGCTTGGGCTGTGGTGTGGTGAAAACTCAGTATTTAGCCAGCCAGTTTATTAGGGAGAAGATGGCTCCTGCAGGACTTTCCACATCCGCTGACAGCGGCCAAAAGCAAAAGCCAAAGCCAGATCCAGAGCAACTGCCACTGCCACTGGCACAGCAACAACAACAACAACCAAGTCGGCCAAAAGGCAACCAACAAAATTCAGTGGAGCAATTTCTATGAAATTTATTTCACATGAAGATTTATCGCGATTCCAGACAGTTCTGGCGACACCTGCCAACGCCTACAAATGTAATTTATGGCTCTCCCGCATTATGCACACCAGCTCACACACACCATCACACACAGCATGTGGCAACTGTCGCTGGTATATCATGCCCCCAAGACCCCCCTTTGGACCCTCCCGTCAGCCCCCGAATGTCCCGCCCATGCCCCACCATTTAGCACACAATATGCTCATAAGCGCTCGCTGAAGTTGCTGCCGTAGCTGCGATGTTGCTGCCGTAGCAGCGATGTTGCTGCTGCCCCGATGCCCCCACCTTAGACGCCAAAAACCCGGGACTCATCATCCAGTCTCGGGCGTCACTCACTGCCCACAGCATAAAATATATAGTCGTTTCTGTCGCTAAAAATTTGACTCTAGCCCTTCAAAATGCAAAAGATGCAGCGGCTCATTTCCTTAATAATGTTGCGTCCCCAGCCCACACAATTTAAAATGATACATGTTCAATTAAAGGAACGTCAACTAAACCTTGAGCTTGTTTTACGTAATGATTACTTAGTGAAAAGGATTTTTTAAGGTAGGTGTTTCTACTTCGATTTATTAAAATGCATAGGAATTTTCTGTGAAATCTTCAAAGTTACAAATGCAACTAGAGTTGCATTTGACTTCTGTACCTGTCTGACTTCTTAACCTGTAACGCCAGTTAAATAAGTTTTAAAATATATTTAACATATACAATGGCTGTTTAATAACTTTAAACTTATTTTCTCAAAATCCTCTCGGACTTGTAAACCTCAAAAAAGATTGACTTATGAATTCCATCCAATTTCGCACACCCGTTTAAATTTTTTACAAACTCTCCCCCAAACACAATCCCCTCGAACGGTTTGTTGCGAATTTATTATAAACTACATGAATCTATTACCATTCAGGCAAGTGGTTTCAAAGTTTATTGAATTATCGAGGCACTCGCAGCAAACTGGTCCATTACCATCCGGCCGTTGGGGGACACCACGTCATCCCATTATATACCAACTTGGGGTTACTACCGTAATCCGCACACTTAGCCGGCTGTACGGTTTCTGGACAACCCCTGGCAAAAACCCAGAAAAAGAAGGGAGCCGAAGCCAATCCTTTGATATGTTGAACAAAGTGCCACTTGGCACAAGTTCTAACGAAATGCGTTGTACATTTGCATATGTCGAGGCTTTAGGATTGGGGACAAGGGTATTCCAGCCAGGAGACCCTGTCCCAAAAGATGGAAAAAGGATGCGGAGGAGGGGCAGGGGGCGATATGAAACCACAGGAACGAGAGCAACTGTCACTTTGAGCTTTTTGAGAAATTCATAAACTGAAAAAGTGGATTTTCATACGAAATTTCTGCGTGTGACTGTCGGAGTGGCCAACTTTGAAATTCAAATGTGGTGCACTGACAACCACCTCAGCCACCACCCACTCGACTGAGCCACCTTGCAACCTGCTCAGCGTGTCGCACGCATGAACACCTCGCCTGAAGGACCTCTGATGTTGCTGCTGCTGCTGCTGCAGATGTTGCTGGGGGGAAATAGTGTTGCTGCTGTGCCGTTGCAAACAACATAAGTCGCACTAATGCCCATAAAAGTGGCACCCTCCCCGGGAATCCCAAACCAAAGTGCTTGAGATAAGGCCGAGCACCTGGAATGGAGTGACAAGTGGCCAGCATTTCATGCGAATTGCAGCAGACGACATTTTAATGATAAACACTCTCTGGGGCTCTGCTAAGGCTGCCACAACTCAATAAACTTTGCATCAAATGAAATGTGGCTACAAAAACGCAATTTAATAATTAACAGCACGAGCAAACCGGCAAACAGGCAAACTGGCAAACCAGCAAACCAGCAAACCAGCAAACCGGCAACCGCCTTTATTATTGTTATTAACATTTTTGCGAATGCCGTGAGGCGGGTTTTAATTGATGGTCCCTCTCTAATGCAGTTGTACAAAGGCTGATGGGGCTGGGTATGGTATGGGGTATACGGTATGAGTTAAGACCTAGACTCCCCTCCCCATCCTCACCTGCTGACTCGCTCTTTTGCATGTGCCACGCCCTCCGCAGAGACCGTCTCCCTCACTCGCGGGCTATTATGAAATTATCGTCATCGTCTACGGGCCCTTCGCGCCCCCCCCGGGGCCCCACGATATTCAGACCAACCCAGACGGAGACATTGACCAGTCCTACGGCCCCGCAGGCCATAAAATACACCAACCGAATGGGCCAACGACGTTTCCTGGGCCAATGTTGCTGCTGTTGCTGTTGCCTTGATGTTGCTGCTGCATTTGCAGAAGCCAGAAGCCTAATTGCAATTTACCTTTGGCTCGGCAAGTTCCTCCCTCCGAATCTCGCATCTCCTGCCAGCCAGCCGTTGAGAATTTTAAATTGTTTAATGGTGACTAACTTACGATTCCAGGCCGAGTTAATTACGCCGGGGTGCATATTTGCCGATCCGACTGCATGGCCCCAGGACCACACCTTTGGCAGTCGAAGGGGAGGGGCGACGGCCATAGAAATGACAGACACTCACTTGGCCGGCACTGAAAGAAAATGGATGGTAACTAACTTGGAGAATATCTTCTTAGTAACCAAAGTGTTTAAGAACAAACAATTTCATTAAAACTTTTAATAAATAATAACTGCTTACATTTTAATCATTAGGTATATGTTTCCGATTATAATCAATAGATCAATAGTTTAATCAGCGGTGGAACGTAATACAATGATAATAATTTGCAAGGGGCTGCTTAGTGTGTGCCGACCACTGTATTCCACTGTTTGTGTGGCGGCAGAGAACGAGTAATGAGAAGCTGTCGACCGCTCGTTTGAATGCAACAGAAAATATTGAGAGCTCTAGAAAAAAGATATAACATTTTTCTATGGTAAGATTATTACCATGAAGTCTTTTGGATAAATTCCGAAAGATTACGTTTAACTTTATTTACGGACTTAGCTTTATTTATTTAAATTTAAAACAAATAATAATATAAATTCATAAAATGTGGTTAGGGTCTAACCACAATGATTACATTTTCTTTGACCAATGCTGAGATTTAAAAACAGTCAGTTATGGTAGAGCTCGTAATCCTTTTTAAAGTTAAGCCTTTTTTCCTCACTGTAGGGTTAGTCAACAGGTGCCAGCAGTAAGACAGAGCAAGGGAAAGGGAGTCGAGCGAACGATAGCATTTGTGAAAAATTAAACAAAATGAATTTGTAATTTCATGTCATAAATAATTGGTCGCTAACTCGCAGTTGGAGCCAGAACCAAGAACCAAGAACCAAGAACCGAGTTGCCCCAAAAGGAGGACTGCAGATAAGAGCCCGAAGATCGGACTTGGCCAGAAATTGTAAAAGCTGAAATTACGCTAAATGCTGATTAAGTGAACATTTATCATCGCTAGTTGGCTGCGCGGGCTGGGCTCTCCAGAAAACAGAAAACTGCGAAATGCGAATTGCGAACTGCACGCTGCAGCTGTATTGAGGAAGTGAATGTGAATTGCGAATGGGGGGCGCTTGTTGGGTTAGTTAATTTTCTTGGAAAAGCGACAGGCAACAGAAGCTGCCTCCATGTCGAATGGCCTAAGGCCCCCTGGCTCAAAAACAGCTGTTGGGCGACATGGCGGGATGGAGGAGGAGCTGCAGAATAAATGAGCCCAGAACCCGGTAGTCGCAGCCGGGAATTAAGTGGTAAAAGTTGTCCCAAGATGATTGGCATGGACCACTCGAATTTCTGAAAGTGGGAAAACTTCTTGGCAAGACCATTTTTCATCAAGCACATTTAAATTATCACATAGTCTTAAATTTCTTTAAATCAAGTTACAGATTTTAGTCAAACATACTCTGTTTTCAGCGGTTTTTTATTCGTTATTTCGCTAAATCAAGGCGTACTGCTAATAGACAATCAAATTCCCATCACTTTGGAAAAAAATTTGTATTTTATAAAGTTTTCGTATTTTTTACAAGGTTCTTTTTAAAAAAAATTTCAAAAATTAAAAATTTTTAGGTTTAAATGCTAACGGATTGGAATTTAAATTACGAGCTCAACGAGGTATTTCATTCCATATTGTGACCATTTTTGGCATTATGCCAGCCAAATAACTGATTTTTTATGACTCAAAACGTAGAATTCAGACTTTGGTCAAAAACGCTCATTTTTCAGCTGTTTTTCGATCGTAGTTTCGTTAAATCAAGGCGTACAGCCAAAAGACCGACCATTTTGAGCAGCTTGCTACCTATACTAACGATCCCCATCGCATTAAGGAAAATTTATTTTTTGACCAGTTTTCGCATTTTTTATAAGGGGTAACATCGTGTTTTTATGAAAAAATTTTCAAAAATTTAAAATTTTCAGGTTTAAATGCCAATGGATTGAAATTTAAATTACGAGCTCAACGAGGCATGGCATTCCATATTGTGACCATTTTTAGCATTATGCCAGCCAAATAACTGATTTTTTATGACTCAAAATTGAGAATTCAGATTTTGGTCAAAAACGCTCAATTTTCAGCTGTTTTTCGATCGTAGTTTCGTTAAATCAAGGCGTACAGCCAAAAGACATACCGTTTTGAGCAGCTTGCTACCTGTACTAACGATCCCCATCGCATTAAGGAAAATTTATTTTTTGACCAGTTTTCGCACTTTTTATAAGGGGTAACATCGTGTTTTATTGAAAAAAAATTAAAAAAATTAAAAAATTTTAGGTTTAAGTGCCAATGGGTTAAAATTTAAATTACGAGCTCAACGAGGTATGACATTTCATATTGTGACTATTTTTAGCATTATGCCAGCCAAAACACAGTTTTTTTATGACCTATAATCAGAATTGAGTTTTTAGTCAAAAACGTTCAGTCAAACGTTCGGAAACCGCTAATTCCGATCGTGGTAACGAATCCACGAATCAAGGCGTACAGCTAAAAGACCGACTGTTTTGAGCAGCTTGCTTTTTTAAATAATTTTTCGCATATTCATGGTAACTATATTATACAGATAACAAACCAAAATGCCTTTAACTTGATTATTTAAATACCTAGCATGAAAGATGTCCTTGCATTTCAAACAAACTTGAATAAAGATTGTTTTCTACAACTTTGGCTTTATAACATTAGGCAAATGTGCATGAATGTGAACCCAGTACTCATAAAGATGTAATGTGAGTATAGAGCACTCGACCCAAATAAGTTTCGAGCTTATTCATGTTTGTTTCGCTAAGAGATCCAAACTCCCGCCCATTTCAGGAATGTTTCCAGAGCTGCCCAACTAAGAAATAAAACCATGTTGCAAATCCTATAAGGCACCACTCGACAGGCGGACAAAAAAGTGAGGAGAACAAATGAAATGAAACCTGGCCAGGACAAAATGTCGGCTTATCAAAGACAAGTTCATGTCCATGGAGCAGGGCCCCATTCCACTTTCCCCCCTCCCCCGTCCAGTGTTCAATGTCCAGTTCAATGGCCATGGACAATGAGGAAAAATCAAAGACAATGACAAGTAGCCGGGAGATGAAAATTCAAGAAGATGCAACGTCAATTTGATACATATTTATGATAATATGCTGGCTCAGTCAGGGCCATAAAAACGGTTCCAGCGGCCCAGGAAAAAACTAAAAAAAAAAACCTTAAAAAAAAGAGTGCAAAAAGGGGGAGGCATCCGAGTTCCATTTGGCGGCAAAACAAACAAACGAATCGAGTCGAATTGAATCGATGTGGCGAACCGCCGAATCGAAGGCTGAACGGTTCCGGAGCGGAGGTATAGTATGGTATGGTATAGAAGAAGCTCCAACTGGAGCTCGTACTGCAGCTTGTTAGTGGTTACAGACAGACAGCGACCGCTAGCCGGGATCGGGATCGGCTGGTTCCTCAGCCTCATTGTTATCGAGCCATATCAAAATGATCGGCGAGCGTCGAGCCAGCCGCATTTGCGTACTGAAACTCTGGAGGGGAACCAAATCGGAAAGGGGATTAAAGCGGTTCTGATTGTGTCCGCCGAAACAGCTACAAACAATCGCCGCCAACGATCTGGCCAAGGAGATGGAAATGCAAGTTCAGGGGCGTGGGGGGGAAAGGGTCGCACGGGGGCCTTTTGGTATGCAGATCGGCAGCCCTGTCGGGAGCCGCCACCACCGCCAGTTGCATTTGCATGCGGAGTCAACAAACAGGAGTCGCAGCGGGCTCAGACTCGGTTTCAGTCGGGGATTCAGTCTCAAAGGCCAGACCCAAAGACGACGCTGTGCAGCTCCCGCCAAGAATAGCAGCACACTCGAAAAATATGTGTTTCCTGCTTTGGCAATTAAATTACTTCTGTTGTTTGTTAATCACACTAAAATACCTTCAAGAGTCCTCTTTTCGATGAAGGTTTCTTGGCAGAGCTGTATCTTATCAGTTGTTTCTTTAAGTAAAATCTCTCCAACCAAAGTTTCCTATCCCAAAAATGATAGTAGCGCAAATGTTGAATTCATGTAAACAAAAACCACTGTTAAATAAAATAAGTCTATGTTAATGTATTAATATTATATTATAAATTTAAATTTGTCCATTGAAATCCATAACAAATCATTTAAAATAATAGGGCAATATTTGAATATCAATATGTATAATTAGACTTATCAATCCTAACTACCTGTAAGCTAACTTACTTTACTATAAAAGTAAATTTCAAGAATATGTTATATTATCATATCAAAATTTAGATCTTATTAGAGGCCTATTTATAGTCTTAAATTCATAATTTTATGCAAGACTTCCGAGGACTTTTTTCCAAGTGCAGGATAAGGAGCTGGGGCCGGGGGAATCGAGGATCTGGAGGAGCTTGAGCTTGAGCCTGAGCCTTCGCGATGATTGCTGGCCATTGATAAAGCTGCGGCTGCCTCGTGTACGCGCTGTAACTAAAAACTAGAAGCATTTACCGCAATTGTAATGTCGAAAGTACATGATATAAGATCATAGATAAACGCTTCAGATTCTGTGCCATCTCCCCTGGATCCGCAGTATCCGCGCGATCCCCGGTATCCCCTGGATGCCGCGATTCCACTTGTCGGCTCGTTTGGAGCCGAACGTTTGTTCTTTCATGTCGCTGCTTTTTGCAATCGCAATCGGGAGCTCTGCTCCTGTCTTTGGAGCCCGGGTCTTTGGGTTCTGCTCCGTTTTGGCTTCGGTTTTGGCCTGGTAATCCACGCCAACTGGCCGGCTGTCCCTGTATCTGCGGCTGTATCTGTATCTGCAGCTCGGCCTGGCTTGGTTTCGGTTTTATTAGATCATTAGTTGTCTGCAGTTCGATAAAGATCGCCCAGACGCTCGCCTCACAATCGATTGCCAAAGAGCTTCTCCTCTCAGCTCAGTTCAGTTCAGTTTTGGTTTCCTTTCCGCAGTTCCAGAGCTCTGTTTTCGTACTTTTTGCTGTCCATAAAGTCGTTTTGTTTGTTCTTAATGACTGCGTTTAGATCTTGATAGTTGGCGTACTTCAAAGAGACATTGCCGCCGGCATAGACGACTGACTGGGCCAAAGTCAGATTGTTTATGGTGCTTGGCACGACTCGGGTCTCTGGGCCCAGATCGCTTGGCTCTGGGAACAGGATGGTATAGGATGGTATGGGATGCGATGGCCAGTGCCATCGACTTCACTCCAATCCATTCCTCTCGAAGATGCAACCCGAAACCGGTGAAAAACTCGTACAGGTGCACTCTGCACGGATCTCCGTTTTGGGGATTGGTTTTTAACCGCTTTGGGTTTTCCTGTCATTAAAATTGATAATATATATTTGGCCATAAATGTCAGCGATTATAATTTCGGTGAAATATGGACTCTCGTTTGGGAGAATTATGAAGTTTGGCCTGTGGTTGATTCAATCAATTAAGATCTTTTTGCGCTACTCAAATTTGAAAGCTTCCTTGAGTTATTTGATTTATTAAAGAGTGGGTATGGTCACAATAATAAACAGTTCGTAATGGTTTAATGTACTTAGTTGCAATTTCTGTGAATATATTAGTCCCACATATTAGCCAATCACAGTCGAGGCAATATTTAACATTATTAGCCCATCAGTTCAATAAATCTGCTCCCGACATTTCTAACCTCCATATTTCAGCCCGTTTTGCCAACTTTGGCCACGTCCATCAGCCAAAAATCTGCCTGTTTATGAAGTGGCCAAGACAAAAGCCCAGCTTTCCACCGGTGGGAAAGTGGAGGCTTTGCGAACAGGTTCGGGCCATTAAGCAAACGACACTGGCCAGAAATGCAAAAGGTTCAGGTCCTTTTGGCCAGGATCACAGGACACACACATGCAGAGGGGCCAAAGGGGGTGCGAAAAAACCCACATTACGAGATGCTGTGAAGTGCATAAATCGATGAGAATGGCAGGGACTATGCCACTAACAACCTAATAACTGCAGCAGCCAACCGGGCTCAGACGACAACCTCGACGACGGGCGTCTAATCACGTTGGTTCAGTGGGTGGTGGTCAGGAGCTCCTCCTCCAACTCCACCTTTTCCTCCTCCTCCTCCTGGCTGAAATGCCCAAAGCAAAGCCACTTGCAGCAGGGACTCCAGTTTGGTCAGCAGGCATTGTTCTCGCCCAGGCAAAGGCGTTGACTCTGCGGCTGCCCAGGCATCCATTCATCTCGCCCCACACCCCCCTACCCCTCTTAACCCACCCATGAAAAAGCCCCCTAAGCCACCCACCAACCAACCAACCCCCTCACTATGCACCGGTAAATTTTGCACTTTAGCTGGCCAAAATGTCATTGGCAGCAATGGACGCAAAAACCGCAAGTACACTTGAGTGCTGCTGCACTCCAGGTGCCGTTCTACGCCCACTTCCATACAGAACCCCCCCCCCCTCCCCGTGCCATGCCACGCCCCCTTGGGAATTTCAGCCTGCTCCTCATAATGTGGATGCGAACGTGGCCGGGACATGCACGACGTTGTTGATGTCTAGCCTGCTGGTCTAGTGTGTCTGGAGAGTGTGTGTGTTTGTCAAGACCGAGGCCCGAAAACCACCAGACATGGCCCAAACCAAACCGAACCAGAGTCCAGAGAACTGGGAACTGGGAACTGGGAATAGGGAACAGGGAACAGGTCCAAGTCGAGGTCCAGAGAAATAGGAAACACGCCGCACTGGCCAACGGAACGGAGGAGCCGTCGGCGAGAGATTTCATGTGAAATTAGCATGTCGTGACACAAATGACTTAAAAGCACTCAATCGCACCGAACACACCAAGCGAGGAGATAGAGGCCGGCCAGGAAGCGGAGGAGGATGTGCACTCGGCGAAAAAAAGTTGACCTTAATTGGGAACTTAATGGTCTAACTTAAGACTATGCCCTTGAATAATGTTCAAAAACCTGTGAGGCGTACTTAAAATACTTAAATATATTTTATGGTTTCAGGAACTGCTGTTTTAATCAGAGAAACGTATCACTAATCCACACCAAACCATCAGAAATCGTATACAAAAAATAACATAATAATATCTTTACAATTCTCTACCTTATAACTAATTATTTTTAAAGCCAAAAAGGTTTAAAACAATTATGTATGGTCAAGTTAAATCTATTAATCTAAATTATCTAAGCATGCGCCTTTCCCATATGTACGTTATAAATAATAAAGAATAATAATACTTAATAGAATTCAAGTCTTAATCTTTAAAATGTTCTATTATAGTCCAAAGTACTTGAGGTCCTTGGATTTATTTCAAACTTTGTTTGGTAAATGGTATACGATGGCACTCATTAATTTAGTTTGAACCATTTTTTACAGAAGGACAGCTAGAAGAAGAAATTCTTAATAAACAATATTTATTTCCAACTTCCAGAACTTAATCTTGATACCATCTCGATTTTTCTCAGTCTGCTGAGCTGTAATGGTCGGGTTGTGTAGGCCGAGCCTTTGGCAAGTGTCGCCCGCCCGCTGCGTGCAAAATAATTTACACTCACACGTAGAGTTCATCAACTGTTTGTGGCAGTACCGCCTGTGCCTCCTCCACCGCCTTAGCCCCCTTAGGCCCCTTAGGGCCACCAAAAGCCCCCCAAAAACCCCCTTAACCCACCCGTTAACCCACCTGTGCACAACTTAATTAAGCCGCCGAGACGCAGAGCGCATCATCATCTTCAATGGCAGCCGACACTCGGATCCCAGTCGCATTCCAGACAACATCCCATCCCATTGATTGCATTAATGTATTTCTTCAAAATTATTGTTTGCCCAGCCGCGCGCCTGCTTATCATAAATTATGTAAATGGAAAAACGCGAACCGGAAAACAGGACCGAGCCGAACAACAATTCTCAATTAATGAAGCCCCCCGATATCAGTATCATGTGAGTCGCCGGTTCGCCAGATAAAAATGCAAAAGCACCCAGCCCGAGCAAAAACCCAGGACCGCAGCCCTACCTGAGTGCTACCTGGATCGGAGCCACGAAAATACATACCCACAAAGAGCCCAAGGAACTCACGAAACCAAAAAAAAAAACAAGAAAACAGAAAATACTCTGCCGAGTGCGCCAAAAATTAAGCAGTGACAGTTGATAATTTGTCAAAGCCACAGAGTCCAGTCACCGGGACGAACCCTAAACTCGTTTCCATGTTTCCATGAATGCCCTCGGCCAGGGTCTCTCGGTTAACTTAGTTAAGGCAACAAATTATAATTTATTAGTCTATGCTATCTATTAAAGAGATATTAAAGTCACACCATAAAGTCAGTCATTAAAGTTTTTGTCCATAACCCTTTTGTAATTCCATTGTAGTTTAGGGACTAAGAGGTTGTAAACTACATAATATAATACTTATGATATCTTACATTTTACTCTACATTTTATTATATTTATTCGCTCTTATTTTTAGTGTATCCAATCTTCCAGCTATCCCATATTTCTTCCAAATGTTTCACTCTTTTATTTATTTTCTCGATGATGACAACATGCCCTGCTCATAAGTCGGGCTGAAAGCGATCCACTGCAGGAGGAGCAAAGATGACCAGGACACGGACACGCATGCGTAAGTCGTTGCCGGTGTAAGTGTCAGTTGTTGCTGATAATTAGCGATTAAGGAGCACATCACAACTGTACGCCGACTTAATAATAAAATATTTCAAAATAATTAAAAGAGAAGTTGAAAAACTACTCTTGACTAAGTTTTCTCTTGCTATTAGGGGAATTACCCAAAGAAACTGTCTACATTTACATTTTTTTTGGGAAAGCTTGCTTAAAAAAGAACTCTAACAGTGGTAGAGATTTATAACAACCCTAACTAGTGTACTTGATCCTTCCAAATAAGAAACATTTATGGAATACTTAACAGAAAATTAAAATATTACTTTCCATAATGCTACATGAGTTGTTCATATTATCTTGGAGCTTAAAGCATTGATATAATACTGAATAATAAATAGAAAATGACAAATGGAAAAATATTATTTCAGAATATTATAATGTTCCTTAAGAACTTTAAGGCTATGTAATATTTGGGTGTTCGTATAGTATATTCAAGACATCTCCTAACTATACCTGTGTACTTACTTGTACCTAAGTCTCCCCCTTTTGAGGTTGTGGTCAAGGCGCTGATTAACTGTCGGCGGTTCAAAGTGCTCTCAGTTTGCAGGGGACAAATTCTAGAAGGGACTGGGAATATGGAACTGTACGGGAAAACGCAGACTAGGTGGTACTGGGCACCGAAACACGCACGCACATTCTGAGGTTAGGCACGAACATTTTAATGCGATAATTTAACCAGAATTTGTGGTTACATTGACTAATTGAACAGGTGTGGCCATTAAGCAGCCGCAGGCACAGCAATTGCATTTGCATGAGGACGAAAAGGACATCGCTGCAGGACGTCGCACCGTTACTGGTCACTGGTCACTTGTTACTGGATACTGGATACTGGTTACCTGTGACTTGACCCCTTGCGTGACATTTCTGGCGACTGACCGAGAGGCCAGAACCCCGAACCCAGAACCCAGAACACAAAACCCAAAACAATGTTAATTTGTTAGCTTGTTGAGTTGCTAACCAGGGTCCAGGAATCGAGGGATGTGCCGCCAGATAGTAATATTGTGAATCCAAGTGGTCAAAGTGCATTGCGGTTTTCGTTTCCCTGTCTTGGAGTCCATCGCATGTGGCACGGGAACCAAACCCCCGAAATTAAACACTGTTGACAGCTCGCACTCACACACAATTTGAATAAGTTGGATGGGCCATGGACTTCGGGTATATGGGGTATATTGTATCTCCGAGTATCTATAGCTGCTCAGCTTTTCAACGAGAACGTCCCATTGTCTTGACAGTTGCATGAGCTGGGATTCCGCTTTTGTGGTCGTAGTCGTAGTAGTCGCATCACCATTGTTGTGGCAAGCATTCGAACAAAGGATGATTGGTAGCATTTCATATTTGGCTTTATAATTAGGTAATTTGAGTGGCCAGCCAGCCAACCAGGTAGTCATGGCAGCCAATTAGAGAGCCCTGACATCGAAATGAATGCGATGAAGTGCGGGTTCCATGCTCCACAGAACTGCAACGAAAGGCATGTGCGGTATTGGAGAAAATACATTTCATTTTGGGAAATCAAATTTTATCTGTCCCTATTTTAGATCCGTATCTAGGAGATACACACGCACATGTTTGGCATGTAACGCATTTTCCTCACCCAGCCCCACAGCCCCGTTTTCCCATTTTCCAACCCATGTTGTGCATTTGCATAGTCAACGATTTTTTGACATGTTGACAGTTGATTTTTCTGACAATTTAACTGGTTTCGATGTAAAATCAGTTTCGAAAATTACACTCAAATGTCAGCTGACGACTTTAAAGGAATTTTCTGAGCTCACCTTAGTTGTTATTGTTATTGTTGCTGTTTCTGGCCATGGCGTGCAGCAAATTGTTGCTGCCCCGACTTCTTGCCTGTATCTCAACAATCAGCCATGAAACTATTATTTTTGTATCCCCCTCCATTTCCACTCCTTTGTGTAAAAGTCAGCAGGCAAATTATTTAAATTGTTATATAAAACGGGTAATTATCTGGCAAAGAGTAATTAGTTTTTGATTTTTTGACTTCCCGCTCCGGTGCTTAAATTTCTACGTCGGTGTTGCAATTATTTGGAAACCTTAAACTGGTAAATCGAGATATTATAAAATAATAAAAAATACAAAGGAAATAAAAAAATAATAAAATAAACATACGGGACTTGATTTCCCACTAATTTTGGGTAAGTATAAAGTGAAAAAGTATCATCAAATTCTAATCAATCAAGATTTTCTCGAAAAATACGACATTTGATTTTAGTGGCGAGCACCAATAAATTCCTATATAACTCTTAAGGTTGCTAAAAACCAATGACATTCAATTAAAACCTGAATATTAATAATTTATTTATTTTATTATTTTAATAAAGAATTCTTAAGAGAACTTATGATTTTAGTAATGTCTTGATTTGACCATAAAGTGTCTTTAAAAATACAACAATTATTTTTGAGTCTAAGTATTCCCTCGAAAAACAGAAACAACAAGTATCATATTTTTATGTTTACAGCTTAATATTTAAATATGCTGCCTTTCTTTGCTCTTCTTAAAGGGACTTACTCAAGGCTATAAGTTTAACCTATTTTTGTTGGAATTCCTGCATCTGTCACAATTTATCCATGGTAAGTAGATGAGGGGCCAAATGTTGCCTACTTTCAGGGCGCCAGTGAAATGAAGACCTCGCGAACGGACAACCGAAAATTCAGCTCGCTTAATTAATTAATGCACTCGGGCAATTTATGAAAATATATCAAAAGCTGACAAGCTGGAAATTTATCCGGCCAACTGGTTCGCGCAACCTGAAAACGGGAGCCGGAGGAGCAGGCCGGTCGGGAATTAAGAATTAAGAGCCAGGAGTCGCCAGTTGCAAGTTGCCAGTTGCCAGTTGCCAGTGGGCAGTCAACGGTCAGCAGTCGGCGCCGCTGCCAATACAATTTGGGCCCGATGCAGTTGCAAATGCAACTGGCAACCGGCAACTTGCAACGTGCCATTTGCAACTGGTGCAGCGATATAAGCAGCAAATGCAGCGCGACTAATGCGCCTCAAAATTCCAGCCACGGGCCGCTGCTGTCAGCATCTCCGCTTCTCCGCTGGCCAAATGCATTCTGGCACTTGTGAACATTTTAATTATATGGCCAGGAAGGTGTACCACGAGGGAGGGGGGATCCGGGGATCCCTGGGCCCAGAACTCTGGAGTCGAGGTGATAAAACACCCGATAATCGCCGAGATCGTTTTGCTGCCGCTGCATCTTCAGCGCTTTTGCGCATCGCTTCGAATCGGCGGCCACATGCAAACATTATAATTTAATTGACAAGATTTATCGCATACGCAATTAGTGTGGCAAATGGCAAAAGCGGCAAAATGGGAAACTCTCGGCCTGCTGCCGCTTTTTCCGCGTAATTCGGTGGATGCCAACCGACGTTTTAGACAATTTTTCCGCCGCGCTTGCATAAATCTTTATAGCGGACATTCATATACATAGTCGTAGTCGCGGCAATTATGCACGTTTTGCTTTAAACGTCCCAATTAATAATTTTCACTTTGGTAATTATGACAGGCGCGCTGAAGTGACAACATCAAAGGGGCGCAGATCCCGGACAGAATCCGAGTCCCAGGACTTCGCCCCTCGTTTCCCAGTCCGAAATTTAAGAACTTGGGGTGTATCTTAGTTTATTGGTCGGCAGCGACGGCCTCTAAGGTATTTTTGGGGGCCTCTGCAATTTTTCGGACATTAGGGAAAATGTGCATAAATTCCAAAGACGTGCTAGGTAAACCTTTTTAGTAAATAGGGGAGATGAAAAGATACAATTTGGGGATGAGGTAGATTTGAGTACTTACAAAAATCTTCAAAAATATAAATAATTTGGAATTCAGAGAAAGCCAAGGTAGAAATTATGAGATAGTATATTACAATATTATAGTCATTAAACATTGTAATGCTTAAAGGGACTTACATTATAATTATATCTTTATCTGGATATCCTTATCTGTTCTTAATGGACTAAACACAAGACGTTGTCAATATAATTTATAACCATAATATATTGCCTTTGCGTTGGATTTTTTTTGTGGTAGATTTTGGATGCTTCTTCTGGGGTTCCGTAGGCTCCATATATCTGAATTTACCTGGTGGCTGCAACACCTGCCGCATTCCCAGGCATCCCGTCCCCGGAACCCATAGAGCCCCTGGCCCTGGAAGGAAAAACCGCAAATGCTAATATTTCTGTCAGAGTGCGGCTCACACGATGGAACCAGAACGGGGAACCAGGTGCTGGAGGGGTGAAAGGTGATGGTAACACCGCAATTCGCCAGGCTGAAAGCACTTTGGATTTCAATTTGTGCAAAGCGAAATATTTCAGCTGAGCTCCTTGGCCCGCCCTCCGTTTCCTACTGGCTGCACAGGGTTCCCGCTTTAATCTTGCGGATTTCTTAGGAAAAAGAAGGCAGCTAAAATAGATAAACAAGCGACAGCAAGGAGGACCGAATCCCACTCCTTTCTCCAATCGCAATCCGTGTGGCTAGAACCTGAGCTGCAAGCCGCGTGTTATCCTTCGAGGCACCTGCTCCGTTTCCAGTATCTGCGCCAGGATTCTTTGGATGCTTCTGCTCCTGCACTTTAAAAAAATATCCAAAAAATCTATAATAAACTACGAATTTCTTCATACTTTTGTAAAAAAAATTCATTCAATTACTTACAGTTATCATAAATAATATAGTACAATTTACAAGCTATGAAGATAAGATTTTCTATTATAAAAAAGATCTATAATTTACATAGAACCCATAAACAAGTCATTGTTTTTTTTTTAATGGAAAAGGGAAACCCCAAACTGTTCTTAGTTAAATGGTTATTAATCAAGCAAATTAGAAAAAACTTTTTGTAACATATATTTTTAAAGAACTTTGCAGATCATAAATTATAAATATTTAAATTTCCCCAATTTCTCAGTGTGTGTCTTAGCTCTTTGGTATGCATGAAATGTACGCGACGCCAAATTTGTTGTGCGGCGAGGCGAATGCTCAAAATGTTTCCAAACCATTCACACACAGCGAAAGATACAAAGATCCTGCGACCGAAGAGAAGGATTCTGTGGAATCGGGGGAACCCCCACATAGTCCCACATATATTTTCAAATTCTTATTGCATATAAATTCGCACGTGGTGCGACTGTAATCAACATGGGGGCAAGGACACTTTTTACCCATTTTACCAACACCCAACCAACCGCCTCCGCATCTGTATCTTTAAAATGCTGCCATTTCTTGCCACTCGCTCATTAATCTTACTAATGATGCTGGCCAGCAAATTGCAAGCCAAAGAAAGGAGAAAAAAGCCAGCTGGATGGGAAAACAAAAACAGAAAACCAGAAAAAAAAAACAGAATCAGAATCAGTCAAGCAAAAGCCAAGACAGCGGGTAATGAAAATGATAAGAAAATTTCTGCAGCAATGCACAGAAAAACGGAAAACGAGCATAATGGAAGGAAAAGCTGGGAGGGGGGGGGGGGGGGGCCGAATATAATTAAAATACCTTCCATCATTAGTTTTGGAAAATGGTTTTGCGTGACACTTTCGAGGGCAGCGCTGCAGCCAAGCACAAAACTGCGATAACCCGCAGGAAAAACAAGGAATAACAGAAAAAAATCTAAAAAAAAAATAAAGAAGCCAAGGAAAACCAAAAGGAAAGTGGGAAAAACTGGAGGGACTATCGCAGAGTGCTCATCAAAAAAGTTAAATTAAGGCAGCGCCAGAGACACCGAAAAAAGGCAGAAATTTTTCATTAAAATTAGAAACAAATCAATATTTTTTCTTCGTTTTCGTTTAGCAGGGACAACAACAAACAGCAAAATGGGGAGAGTGAGCGAATCAAAAGTCAGGGCAGGCAACAAAACAAGAAACAAGGATAATTAATGATTTCTGTGCGCTTATCTGGCAGCAGGTTGGGTTCGGGGGAGGGGATGGTGGTATGGGGGCTGGTGTCGACCAACTTTTGCCATTGTCTGGCATTATCTTTTTGCTCTGCGTGTGTTTGTCTCACCAGCTTTTCCTCGGCCCCACCCCACTATCTCTTTATTTTTTGATCACTGAGGAAAAATTAAATATAATTAACTTAGATATTTACGGTTCTGAGTTCCAGTTTTAAATACTCGATTCTATATTCAAAAGATTGAAATTAGGTAATCAAAGTTGCGATTTTTTTTGCTCCTTAACCACAACCATTTATTAAAAACATTAAAAATTGTTTTTCTTTTTATAAATAATTATTTACTATATAAAAATATTTTTTAATTAAATAAGTTTGACTGCATATCCAAAATCAATTTATAAGGTAACAAAGAAGTCTAGTAATTGGTGTATTGATTGATTAGATATTTATAAATTTCTTATTATAAAAAAAAAAAAGATTTCTTAAAATTTTTATTAGGTCATTAAAATAAAAAAATGGAACTCTAATCATATTCTAAAGTTTCAAAGTACATCTTTTTTCTAACGTTGTCTTTCAATTGTTCCCGAACTTATTTGACCGAAAATCCCCAAGACCTTGTCAAATTCCTTAACAACATTAAATTTCTTCTAGATCACCTAGTAATGATCCTATAATTTTAACGTTTTTTTGCAGTGCCCGGATAGCCATCGAAGCACAAAAAGGTGAACGGCAAAAAGTTGCAGCCACATTTGACCAGAGCCGGGAGAAACACAAGTAAACAGGAACAGGACGAGCGGCAGGACAAACGCCGGAGCGCCTAATCTTTAAATTCAAATCTCATTTGCTGGCATTCGAACCCGGACCGCCCTACTGCCCCCCTCCCCCTGTATTGTTTTGTAAATTAAGCGCAGCGAGTCCGCTTTTTTCCTTTTGGTCCTGGCTCTCCTTGGGTTGCCCATTGTTTGATTACAATTTAGCATTTCGTGACTGACTGAGCGGCGGAATGAAGGATCTATTTGTTGTCGCGTAATCTTGTGCAATCACTACAAAACGGCAATAAATCAGGATTATTGCGAATGTGGTGCGATGCGATGCGATGCGTGTGAAGCGGAGCCGCAGTCCTGCCCACTTTCCCTAGCTTTTCCTCGGCTTTCCCACCCCGCCAGCGGATTGGGTTTTGTTTTTCATTCGTTCCTTTATTTTATTTTTGTTTTTTTTTCGGCTGGTCTGGGTGCGTGCACCCAATGATTTATGTTGGTGAATTTGAATAATTTATAATTAAAAATGCGGCGCGTGGAATTCGGTTACTTAGTGTCCTGTAGCGGGTTCCTTGACTTTCTCCGACTTTCCCCGACTTCTCCGGTCCAACTTGCATACTTTCGGGCTGTCAGGCCCTCATCTCCTGGTCTCCTAGCTTTTGTCTCCTTAGCCTCCTTCGGTTACTGGCTTTAATTACTTTTATCCTTTCTGCCTTTTTTTTTTGTTTTTTTGGTGCGCTGCGTGTTGTTCCCATTTTGACATTTCCGGCGGCACGGAATTTCTTTTTGTTTTCCGCGCTTTCCCGGTCTCTGGTTTCGCTTCCTTTTGTGCCCGGGCCTAATCTAGTTTCCCAGCCTTATGGCTTTTAATTTCCTTTTCTCTCGCCCAATTTATCATTGCCCAGCTTAAGGTAGATATGGGTCAAGGAAGTGCCTAGGCATTTTCCAGATATCTTTTGGGTCCTCGCATAGATCATGCCACCTCGGCTCACCTAATGACCTCTCAATCTGTCCCCTCTGCTGCCCCATCCACTTGTGATTTTTAATACAAGGGACAGCGACTTCCGTCCTGATCAGAATTTCATTCATGAGACTCCCCCTATACCATCCTATAGCGGCTTTGATAAATGCGCTTTTCGGGTATGTAAGTCAGTAGCCAGTTGTCGTCGTCCGTTTCCAGCGATCGGCGCATGTGAAAAATTATTATGCGTTGATTTCGCTTTGGCTTTGGCTTTGAGCAGCCGCCTTCGACGCCGCAGCCGCAGCAGCAGCCGATTAAATAAATTCTGCCAGCCAGCCGGGCTAAAAACCAAACCCAAAACCGGGCTTAATCTGGGTAGCACTTGGTAGCGACCAGCTAGCCAGCAATCCTGCTCAATCCGTTGTGGCCGCAAAAAGTTGCAAACTCAATTGGAACCTGGGAACAACGGCTGCCCCTGGAAATCGAGAGGGGCTAGGGGCTCCGGGGGCATACGTAATCCCAGTTGCTCCATCAGTCTTGTTCGATCAATTGCACATGCGCACAGGTTTGCCAAGCGTTTCTTGCCTTGCGCATTGTTTCCACTTGCTGGACCGATGGGTTCTGTGTCCGTTTGCCGGTTTTATATACCCTTTCTAGGGGTATCACTTTTGTAAAGGAAATATAATAAAAAGTTATATACTATATTACACCAATGAGCTACGATAACTTGGGATCAGGATGGTGTCATAGAAATCTCTTGGGTTCTGTGTACGTTTGCAGTACTTATTTCCTTTCTTGGGGTAATATAATTTTTATTGAAAAATTTTTAAAGAAAAATTGTATTATTATTGTAACTTGGGATTAGGGTTTAATTATAGAAATCCGTTAAGTTATGTGTCCGTTTGGGGTATTATAACATTGGAATACTCAATCATGTCATATTCTATTTAGTGTATTTATAACCAAAGATATAATAGAACTCAGGATTAAACTATCTGCAAATTCAAGATTCAAATTGTTTAGGAAATCTTCTCAACAGAAAGTAAAGGAAAATATTTTGGAATTTTGCTGACAGAGGTTTTCTCCAATACCATCTTAGCTTAAGGCAGGGTATTCCGATCTTCGGTCCCTGAGACAACTATTCCTCCCCGCTTTTTTTCCATCTCGATCCCTAGCCCGATCGCCGCGGCCTGGCTGCAAGGGATTATGTTTTATTTATGCCCCGCACAGCGAACTTAACTTCAATAAATGTCCGGCAAATATGTGGAGCATGTGTTTCCCCGGCAATTTTTGTCGTCAATTTTTATGTTTGACGGTCCGTCGACGTCTGGTTTCGGATGCGGATTCTGTATCGGTTTCGGTTTGGCTAAAGGTTTTCGTTCGATTTCAGTTGACCATTGTCGGCGGTGATGTTCTACATTTCGTCATATTATTCGCGGCATTATTGTCAACCGCGTGGCGGCTGGCAAAAAGTGAGATGGCGGTTCATCTGAGGAGCTCGCCTGTCGCTAAATCGTGAAATGCAATTACAAAACGAAGCAGGAGGAGTATCTGTTGACCAGGCGGGAGAAAAGAGGCGGCCCAAGGCTAAATGCCCTTGCTTTGGCTTTTGCTTTGGATTTGGCCGGCCAATTTCAATATGAAAACCCAATTATCACGAATGCCCCAACCATCGACGCCTGAGTGACGCTTTTGTCTGTAATTGACTGCGGTTTAATTATAAAACGCCTCTTCTCCAATTCCCCGTCCATATCCGACTGCGAGTGCGACTGCGAATGCGAGTCCAAAACCACATCCTGTACGGAAGCTGGACACTTTGTATAATTTGCCAGCCATTCCCTATCTATATAGGACTTTATATATACATGTCCAACTGTCTGGTTGCTGGCTGTTAATTTTGCACTCGCATAATGTGCATTATCAATACATTTAAACCCATTTTTCGGGGCGGACAGGGGGTTGACCACAGAATTTGTGGAAAAGCAATTATGATTTTGTCATTTGGCCCATGTATCCGAAAGATACTCGGCAGCTTGCGGCTTGCTTTTGGCCAGTTCTGATCTGGTTTCGGCTGCAGCCGATGGAATGGGATTTTAGCCCGAACTCCTGACATTGGCATTTTGTAATATGCACTCTGAGTTATCACTGCTCACGTTTTCCGTTTGGTTTATGGACATGCCTTGCAGGGTCCGCAATGATTAGATTTGGAAATGCATTCATTTCGGTTATTGTCGTTGGCTCACCTGGGTCCCCACCTCAACTGCCCCATCCCCCTGAATTTCAGGTGCAATTGTGTGTCCACCTGTCTGCAGTGGGTTCTATGCCGGGTGGTTCAGTGGTTCGGTGGCTCTGTGGTGCCATAACTTGGCTGAAATTAGCATTGATTTGGCTGCGGCCGACCGCAAAGCATTGCCCCTAATCGATACTCAATGTATCTGCCGGGGGTGCTCTGATTGCCCAGACCAATTTGGACTTCTCCTGAATTATCCTGGGGTATTTTTTGATGGCCTGTAACGTCCATTTGGTACGGATAAGAGATCGATTGGCAGGAGTGAACTTTAAGTCTTGATTCTTAAATACCCTTATATATTAGGGAAGCACATAGTAGTTAAATACAATTTTACAAGAATTTAAAACATATTAGATACCATTTCTTTTTAAAAATAGGTACTTTTATAAATACCAAGCTATCAATTTTAAATTATTTTATATATTATTTAATATATATTATATTATATATTATTTTTTCTCAGTTTACTTGTATATTTTTAACTATTGCAAGATATTTTCGATTTCCTAATAATAAAAGTTGTTAAAGAGGTCGTAAAACATTATTAAAGTTGTTTTACATTATTTTTTCTCAGTTTATTTGTATATTTTTAACTATTGCAAGATATTTTCGATTTCCTAACAAATAAAATTATTAAAGAGTTCTTAAAACATTATTAAAGTTAAGTTAAATATTTTATAAGGATACTAGACGTTATATAGATAAATATCAGGACTATCACTATAAAATTAAGGGTAAAAACAGAAGTGATTTCAGAGCATTTAGTCCTCATATTAAGAGGCATTATTTCCCCAGTGAACAATCCAGACCCCACAAAGTTTGTTTTGATAAATACTTTGGCTTGTAATGAGTCTCCAAGCAGAACAATCCCAGCCAAATCAAGCCAAGGACGTATTCCCCCATTTCTAATTACCAATGTTAATGTGGTTGGAATCCTTTGGGGTTCGAATCTGGAGAGTGAAGTCGAGTGTGTGTGTGTGTGCAAATATTTTCGAGGGGTTGTCCAAATCCCTGCCTTCGGATCAGTCACCCTTTGAGTGTTTCCCACTCGTCGAAAAGTTTTCCAAAAAAACCGGGAAAGTTCCCGGGGCGACGCACTAATTGACAAAGTGTTGAATTACATTTTTCGGGCGCTTGGAAAAATTCCTTGGCGGGTCTGACATTAAGTAAATTATTTTTAATACGTTTATGGACTTGCGCATATGAACTATGAGTGGATAAATATTCTCAGTGCGTGTGTGTGTTAGCTGTAATTATGTAATTTTCACATGGATGTGATTTAATTACCGTAATGGGATTTGATGAGAGCGAGTGAGAGGGGTCGAGTGTAATAAAACACTTAATATGATGAATGATGAATGAATCGCAGCGGCGAAGGGTTCGCTGCCCCTGGTGACCCCTGGGATCTCCATTCCATTCCTATTCTAGTCTATCCACCGTGTTCCAGTCTTCCTGACCAAGTCCTCCAGCCCAGTGGATTCGAGTTCCAAAAGGTTGCCCTGAATTGCCTATCCACTCGCCACCGCAGCTGGGCGATTTCCCAGGCTTCCCCTTTAATTTGGCGCGTGTGGCAAATTGCGCCAATTTACTTATTAAGAACGCAAAAGAAATATTTTCCCACCAGCGGCAAGACAAGCCAAAACGATTTTCAATTTAACACTGAGAGGTTAATTTCCATTCCAGGTAAATTTTCCATTTCTTAAAAGATAATGCAGCAAAATAAAATGGATCTCTTTGTATAGTTTTATCCTGAAACCTATTTCTAATTTTTATATTTTAGTTAATAGCTATGGAAATAATAGAGTATTTGATAAAAATTACTAAAGGTTATTTAATAAAATTTATAGCCCTTAAAGTACAATCTTACGATCTCCATTTTTTATGATTTCCTTACAGCCATTAAGGTTGGTGTTTAAATTATGTTTGCTATATGTAACATAGTACTACCGAACTCTTCTGCAAACTTTCTTGTTATTATTATGAAAGCCCAGTTTTATTTCCAGTGCCTAGAAGTTGCCTTGGAATTTCAGGACGGGGCAGAAATTGCGTTTCGTCCTGTCAATGTCAGAGGAATTTCAGTTGCGGGTTTTTTCGGGCTCTCGTGTTTTCTCTAAATCGAAAGTCAAAAAAGTTAAATTATTCATAGCAAAAAAGCAATTTGAAAGCGCAACTGTGTTCTGTGAGTTTCGAAAGGGCGCTTCCAAAGGGGGGGGTTAAGGGGCAAAGGGTCTAAAAGTTTTGTAAACGCAGTCAAATTGCAATTAGCCTCTTGTTGGGCGCCTTTTTGATGGCTGTTATTGTTGCTGCTGCACTTTGATGCATGCGTGATGAGGCGGGGTATTCGGTATTATTTACTTGGGATGGGGAAACTCGGCTCGAAACTCGAATTCTGCTGCTTGACAGCAATTTTCCAGTTGTGAATTATGTGAAATTCTCGCTGCCTGCCGTGGCTAATGGAAATGATTGCCAGCTAAAACGCAATAAGAAGGGGCAACAACGGGGGGAGGCACTGTCAGTTGGCTTTAATTTAATTTTGCACACGAATTATAAATGAAATCAGCAGCGAAACAGCGCTGCAAAAAATAAAAATTCACCGAGAAATTCAAGTGAACTACATGGCCAACACGAGGGGGCGGGGCCGAGGCCAACAAGCGCAAAGAAATGTAAACAATTCATTGAATTTGCAATTACACGCACATTTGGCAGACACACACACACAACACACACACTCGATGCGTGTAATGTTTGCTGAATGTGTTTGGGCCAACATTCCCCGCTCATTGTTTGTATTTGTATTGGAATGTATCTCGCAGATACGCGTCATATATATCCGTGTGCGTATGGCAGCCACTCTCCCTCACCGCCCCCCTTTGCAGAGAAGGGGAGTGACGCCATTTAATGTTTGCACACATCATGACTCGCCCGATACGCTTTTGTAATCACAAACCAATTGGAAATACGTTTGGCATCCGCACCGCGAAAAAAAGCATCCGAACAAAGCAAAAAACACACACAGTTTACACGCAGATGTAAATAAATAAATAACTGCGGTTCCCCCACTTTTCCTGCCAATGGGGTTAAACCTGTTTAAACCGCCCGCGAGTTTCCAAATCGAACCTGGCCATCTCTGCGGGATGCAGGACCTTATCGGGGGTATCAAACGCATTTGAGGTGAGAATTAAAGTGTCCTGCGTAGGCACTTTACTGGCCAAAAAGTGCAAAAACATTTGGATTTTATAGCCACAGTATAATTATTATAACATGATTTGAAACATATATATGTTTGTGTATTCTGATAATTTTGGGGAGTGAAATGAGTTAACATTTAACATTTTTTTAAATGTTCTTTTAAGTAAAATATCACTTTAATCGATTGACTGAAACAAATAAGAAACCCAGTTAAATTTAGTTTCTTAGATTTATGTCCACCAAACAACAAAACAATGATTCAAAAAAAAATTGTATAAAATTAGTACAGTAATATTTACAAAATATATATTTTATGATAAAATACAATCTTGTCATCCCTAGCCAACTTCTGCCATCACAATCAATCCCATACCAAGGTAATCATTTTTTAATTAACAGAATTCCAACTGTTACTATTTTTGTTGACGGCTGATTCTAGTCGTGAGGAAATAAATCACTCTAATGAAATTATAAAGCCGAAGAAAAACAAACCCAAATGTCACTGGCTTGCTAGAGGGAAAGGGAAAAAAACAATGTTTCATTAAAGGAAAAAGGCGAACCCAAAAAATGCATTTAATTTGTTTACAAAAAACGGGTAAAATGGCTGCCAAAGCTGCGGCCAGGGCTTTTGTTTTTCCCCTTGGGAGAAGGGTTCAGGGGGATTGGAATGGGGCAGGGGAACCCCGTGGAAGCAATTAAAGTCGCCCAGTCTGCGAATGCTGGCGACGACTGCAGTTTGCATTAGAAGCGAACCCCCGAACGATGCTTTCGGTTGTTGCAACATCGCCATGATTAATGGCCAGATACTCGCTGCTCTTCCTTGAGCCACTGCCTCTGGACCACCTCCTGCCCACCCAACCACCTCCTCCCCCTGAGCCATGAGCCACCACCCCTTCCTTCAGAAACCCTCAAGTGTGGAGCAATTATAAGCCAAAAACTGGCAACATTGCGAGTCTCTGGCAGACGTCAATCAGGCTAAGAAACTAGAATTGGTACACTGAAAATAAACTTAAAAACATTATTTTCTTAGAAAACGGCTTACACAACACTCTACTATCCTTTTTAGTATTCACTTTGCACACTTTTTATATATAAATAATATATACCGAAGACCAAAATTATCTCATGATAAACCAATAATAGTTTGTTTAAAGGAACGAGTGGTATCATATAATTGTTCATTTAATTCTGGCCAAACAAAATAAATACAATCTTGAACCTATATATGCGATTAAGTAATAAAGATATAAAATTTTTTTAAATATGAAACAGTTATATCTTTGTGCGTAAAATAACGTACAGAGAACATTTTGACTTAAATATTTTTAAAGCTCTTTTTATAAATATTAAGAAATGTTCATAAATTTTTCTTTATACAAAAAGAGAAGGTATAGTGTTTTGCCAAGTGCACGAAAATAGTTACTTTGGTATTCCACGCACCAAAGGCCAAATTAATAAAATCAAAGCAGTAGCAACAAAAATTTAATAAAATCTCACTCGCATGGAAGGCGTTGGAAGGGGGTCCCCATTGGATGGATGGGGTGAAAGTGCAGCAAGGGACAAGAGGTGGTGGCGGGTGGTTGGGTGGTTGGGTGGTCCGGCCAAGAAGATTAATGATTGCAATAAATCCAGTGACAGACAGACAGGGCCAGCGAGCGAAAGACGCACTATTAGTGCCCACCAGCAAGGACACAAAGGATACTCCGCTGGCTGCTAATAATGCGCAAGTTGAGCCCAAGTCGAAGGAATCGTGGCCAGCTTACGGGGACCACCAGCAGCTGGCTCCGCATGTGAGCACTGGGATTGCGATGTGGGATTGGGAATGGGTTTGGGAATGGTACCATTACGCTGATTAACACACGCACAGGGGTGAGTCCCGCTCCGTGTCCTGTTTCCACTCCCGTTCCCCTGCCAGCTTCTGTGCTGCTCTGGTCCTCATCCTGATGGTGATGCCAATCCAATCCCACTGCCGCTCCCGCTGATAACGTCGCACAACATGCCATAAGCTGCTCGACTGCCGATTGCCAACTAGCGACTGCTCATTTGACCGCTCCCATCCCGCTTGGCCCCTTGGGGTGCAAAGTGCCAAACAGCAGCAACAGTGCACTGAAAAAATATTTGGTACATTTGACTATTATTTTACCTTAAAAAATACATAGCCCAAACTATTTATAGAATTGCTATATAATTTAGTGTATTGATTTTCTGTGCTTTCGAATTGGAGAGGAAGATATACACACAAAGCTTAGGATGGTTATACAAAATAACATAATATATGAAATTTTAATGAGCCTTTTTAAAGACACAACAAAAAGATTTAATAAATTTCCAGAATTTTTTTTACATATATGTTCTAAAAAAATGTAACCTATCACATATTGAAATAAAAAGAAAAGTAAATTTGCATTTTAAGACCAAATGGTTAAAAAAAAAAAAACATCACCTTTGTCTCATTTTTTTTTTAAATATGGCTAGCTATTCTATTTAAGATGATATTTTTCTAAAATACCGACACTCTTATATTTCTGGTAGATTTTTTTCTCTCTGCATCAATAGAGCAAGGCGCCGCAGGAGAAATTCATCATCTTGCTGGGCCGCTGGTGCCATATCCTTAAATCTAATTACGACTTAATCGACGCCACTGGCGACAGTTGCAGCGAAAATGAAGCAGTTTGCAGGACTCGGGAATCGAGAAATGGGAACCACCACCACGAGCAACCACAGGCGACTTCCACCACCGGGCCCATGATGCTCAATTGATAAAGTCAAGCCCGGACACAGTCCCATGTGCTGCCATATCCTCTCCCCTGCTCCGATACCCATACCCAAATCCCAGAACCCAGATCCCGGATCCAGGGAAAAGGCATTCACATCCCCCGCCGCTTTTCGCCAACTGCCACGCTTTACATGTGTTAATCACAGAATAGCACCGCTCCTGGTCGCTTTCGGGCTCTTTTGTCTTCTGGCCAGCGCATTGTTAGTTTTAATTGTCTAAAAAGCGCGAACAACAATGCACTTGGCAGCCCAGTGGCAATGGCAATAGCAGTTGCAATAGCAGTAACAACAAAGCCACGAAGGACCCAGGTCCTCGAGGGGAAATCAATGCGACTGCGGGATACTCAGCCAAAGTTAAGTAGGTAATAAATATGAGAGCCCATCAAATTTATCATTGTAAGGCAATTTTCAGGGGTGTCACAGAAATCCATTGAATGTTTGTCGATTGAATTATAACACTTCGAGAAGATGTTTTAGATTAATTTGAGCTATACTTACTTTAAATAATAATAGTATAATATAAAGAAACATTAAATAATATTTAATGTCTGTGTATGATTCGAAAATGACTACTTGAACATTATAAATATAAAATATTTATTCCAAGTTTTCAAAACCATTTTATACAATATAGAAATTAGTACAATAACACTAATTGATATAATTTGCAAAAGAGGATCAAAAATTCTTTTAAGAGTCTATATTCTGAATATAAATTATTTATAATATAATGCTATTAATCAAAACTATGCAAATTAAAATTGATTTTCTCTAAGTCTTCAGTATTTCAAAAGAGGTTTGAACAAATCTTGGAAAATGTCGTAAAACTTAAAAGACTCTTTCTTAGCCAATTGAAAATGATTAGTCGTACCAAGTAAAAAAGCGAAGATAACCCCTTTCAGGAAGCTGAAAAGAGTTGTTCATGCCGAGTAAAAATAATAAAAACTAGAGACAACATTTGATGATGGTTTTGTTTTGCATATTGTGCCGTGTTGCTGGCCTGTTGTTCCATTCCGCTTTTGTTTTCTAACACCCGCAGCGACAAACACATGGGCGTAGGGGGAGGGGGGCGACAAGGACACAGGGGGGAGTGTTTGTATTCGTGCGTGCAAATATCATTGCAAACGCGTACGTGTGGGCGTAAATGAATAAAATGGCTCGAGCCGCCGAAAAACGATAAATTCAATCGAAAATCGTTACATGTCAATGCATTAATCGGCCATAATCCCATTATGGCGCAAGGATATGCCCTCGCTGTCGCTATGGCTATCGCTGTCTCTCTCCCGCCCCATCTGCCATCCCACTCCCACTCGCACTCGCACACTCAGGACACCACTGAGCGATGCGTGAAAAATATGGCCACGCATCCTTTTGTTTTCCGTGTATTTGTGAATGTGTTTGTGTCGCATTTTATATTCATGCCCGCTCATGTTTTGCCTTTGTTTTTGTTGTACTCGTCCTTTTTGTTTGCCCGTTTGATGTTTGTTTTGTGCTTTTCCGAACGGTTTTATCTGCGGCTCAGCGTCGCGCATTTTCCGCTTTTCCGCCGCCACCGCCGCCGCCTCGCATTTGACAAATGGCTTCTGGCCTGCCAGTCCGCCGATCTGGGATTCGATTTCGGGATCCCGGGCTCCGAGGTTTGGGGGGATTCCCCAACATTCACCCCTCTCGAGGACCCGAAAGTCCCCCCAAACTGTTGTCGTTTTACATTTGATAAAAATTCCATCTATTGCATTATATTTACCTTGCAACTGAACAACCGCCGGATTGCAGGATTGCAGGATTGCCGGATTGCTGGATGGCCGTTGGCGATTGTGCGGCTCCTGGCCACAATGTTGATGCCACAACAATAGCTGACGCTAAATCGAAGAGATATAGATGGATGATGAGTGGACACCGGGGAAAGAGTTACGGCTTCAAGGGTAAACAAAGTGAAGCGTTGAATTCCGGTTATAAAGTTGGAACTACTGGTGATGCCCAATCTGATTTTTCTATGCCCTCGAAATATTTTTATTAAATTTATAATAGTTTTTATTAAATTAAATATAAGGTATAAAGAAATTATGTTTTTAGAGATCTAAGACCTTGATATCGTATAGCTCTAATTTTTAAATTGGTTGGGTACATTTTCAATACACTAACTTTTTAATGGTTCCCTTAAAAAGCAAGTCCATTTATATGATATATGTAAAAATGTTAGCCTACATTATAAATATATATGATTTTCTGCCATTAATGACAAACACATATTTTAGTAATATTTGGAAAGTATTTGAAAGCTGAAATTACTGAATTCCGAATTTCATGCCATGTTATATGATAAACAGAAATGATGGCTAATTCTTTAATCTCATTTCAGCTTTTCCAAAAACCAATCCCAAGTAGTTAAAGTTTGGCTCATTCCTCGCAAAAAGTCCAAAACAATAACTGAATTATAGCGAAAGTTGGGACACTTCCAATATGAGACACGAGAATTTATTAATATATTTTCGGGGGAGAGCTGCAGCCCCGACTCGCCTTATCACACATCCGAAAGCCCCATTTCGTATGTCATATTTCAGAAATCATAAGCTCAGCGCGACAACAAATAAAAAAGAGAAAAGTAGCATGAAAATTGTTATAATTCCCGGCCAACCGACAGGCGTGGAACTGGGGGGGGGGATAAAATTGTGTTGGGAAAGCGGGGAAAATCCTGGCTAGGGTTCGGAAAAGCGGATGAAGCACGACGACATTCGAACGCATAAAAATGCCAGAGAGCCGGTGCGATGTTTGTGCCTTAGGGCTGCTCCTGCTCCTGATCCCGCTGCCTCCTGCTACTTTATATCCACTTTATATGCTCGCAGGATGTCCCAATTACTTTGAGGCACCCATACACTCACACTCTCACTCACACACAGACACATACGTGTATCGTATTTCAAGCCAGCCATGTGCGAATAGAACTTAATCTGCAACAAAATGTCGCCAAAGGTGGTTGGCCACGTCCTTTTTGCCTCGCAAGATTACTTTCTATATTTTCCAACGTCTTTTCCACATATGTATGTATGTGTATGTATGTCTCTGTGTGTGTGTGCCCCATAACGTAGGCCACATAATTTTTTTCGCATGCCCTGGGAACGCTCGAAGGATTTGTGACGGGATTTCCTTTTCTATTATTGGCATTAGGCATGTCCTGTGTGTGTTATGCATTTAAATTGCGTATTTTTCTCAGCGATTTGTCTGCTTATCGTCGGTTCAAGCCCAGCCACGCCCCCCTTGGCAAACCAGGTTTTTCCCCGCCCGCCCCCTTTTTTTCTGCGAACTTCTTTTGGGCCGGGCTAAAATTTCTTAATGTTTATGGCCCGGGCGAACGTTTTTCATTAAATTTCCCTTGCTAGGCCTAGCTCTAAGTAGTTTACGATGTCCTGCGAAATTATGGCACTAAAATGTGCTTTTCATATTGCCTACCAGGAGTCCTTTTTCTGCGTTCTGCGTTTTTTTTTCAGCACAGCAATTTTTATGTAATTTTAAAACAAATACTCGAGAGAGTCCTGCCAAGCTACATTACACACAAGCACACAGACAGAGGGGTTGGTGGAGGAGGGGCGGTCAGGGCGTGGGCAGACCCGCATTATCCTTTTATCCGACCACTGCTGACCATCGCTGCTGGCCACGTTATCAGCACGAGCAGCAAAGGCAGCAGGCAGCAGGCAGCAAGGCAGCAAAAGCTGCAGGAGCAACGGCGACCGCAGCAATTTTCAACCCTTCTCATTAGAGGATTTCGAAGGATAAAACGCGCTGCGATGCGCTTTGTTGTTGAGTGATACTTTGCCTAGCTAAACTCCCAGCTCCACTCATAGAAAACTTGATGAACAAGATTTATTTACATTTTTATTAGGCATAAGTGTGAATTGAATACTGTTAAAATTGAACGAAGCTGTCGAAAAAAAAAATCTGAAACGGTTATATTGTCAGTCCTGTGTCTATCCATTAGATTTACCTATTCAATTATATACATATTTAAATATTATTTTTAGGGCTTAACCATTTGTTCAAAAAATTATTAGCATTGACAAGATACATTTTTATTTACAATTATGGGAATTTACTTCTGAACAGTTTATAGAAGCTAATAGTCTGGAAGATAAAATTTTTATAAATTACAGTGAAGGCTTACCAAATATTTTCTGCATCAAGGCACACTAATTTCAACAAATACCAAATTTTTATTTTAGCGTTTGATCATTAGTTTAAAGGTCATTATCAAATAAAATAATATGAAATTGTATTGTTTTTTGATGGTATTGTACGGAAAAAAACAATTTTTAGCAAAGGAAAAATATAAAATATTTATTGTGATTAGGTTTACAAATTTCAACAAAGGAAAAATATTAAATATTTATTGTGATTAGGTTTTCATATCTCAGCAAATAGCGAATTTCTATAAAACTTCACTGATATTTTTTCCCAGTGCATCCACTGCGTGGGCGGAGTTTTGAGCTAGCCGTTGGCCATTTGGTCAGCATTAGTTTGGACCCAACTCCGGCTGCTCCTGCTCTTGCTGCTCCTGTTCCTACTCCTGTTCCTATTCCTGTAGCTGTACAGGCAAGGGTTACATTTCCGTGTTTGTTTATTCAAACGGAAGCAAAGTCGTTCTGTTATAACGCCAGGGACTGAACCCTTCCACTCCGCTCACACCCCTCCCTTCCGAACGCCACGGCACACAACTATGTACATCAACATCCTTTGCACCCTTTGTTGGGCACATCCTTCCACGACTCCTTGTTGTTCGGCTGCTGATGTTGCTGCTGTGCATGCAGGCGATCAAAGCTCAGGGCAATTAATCATTTTGTTTGCCCTTTACACCCATTTATTCAGCCTGAACGCCCCAAAGAGCAGCCTCAATGCCGTTCCAATGGGCTGAGCCGAGGTCGAGGGGGGAATCTGGAACAGGGATGGGATGGGATGGGATGGCAATGGGTTATCCTCGAAACGCTCGATGGAACAGGACCAGTTTCTAGGCAGCTGAGGAGCTGGGGAGCGGGAATGGAGGCCTGGCAGTCATCATGGCACTTGCTTGCCGGGCATCAATCTCCCGGCTAAGCAAGACCACTTTCGGCGCCCATTTTGCTGCCATACCCAGTACTTGGAGGATAACAGGGTATACACCCTGGAGAATCGCAGTATCTATAGATATTAAAGTAATATAAACAATAATATATATATATAAATAAATAACCAGCCTTAAAATGACTTTACCTTGGTGGAAAGTTCAAACTGGAGCCTAAATAATAGCTATAGAAAAGAAATAAAGATGTTTACGCATAATATTTATATTAAAGCAATACAATACAAAAACTAAAATCCAACATTTAAATAGACATATAGAAATTAAAGCAAACATATATATTAATAATTCAGTTTCTGACTTATGAACTTACTTCAATGTAATGTAAAATGTAATTTGACTAGTTTTCTTTAAAAAATTATATGTTTTCCAATAAATTTTAGCATTTTTAAAAGCCACAGCTTGGGTAAAAAATCTTCCTAACACCTTTTAAAAGAGGACCCACTTGCTCTCCTTTCGCCATAGTATCTCATCTTTGACGCAATTTGAAATCGTTAGCCAGCCGGAGCACCATTATCCATCGGCCACCCTTTTGATTTAGCCCACGCCTCCATTAGAGAAGCTCGATTTTGACCACACTGTGACTTTTGGCCAGGGGCGTGCGAGAGGGCGGCGAAGGGGCGTGGTCCTGGCCGGGGGCACGGCTTTTTACACTAATGGAGGCGTGGCTCTAACATGGCATTCGTGATGCTGCTGATGCTGATGCCGATGCCATAATGAGCTCAATTCCCAAAGAATGTTGTATGCCCCATCCTGGCATCCTGTTTCACATTTCTGATTTCTGGCTTTTCTGTTTGAGTTTGCGTTTGAGTTTGGCAACGGCATCAATGGCGTCAATTATTTCATTGTCCCCATCGTTCTCGTGGCTCGTACTTCCCGATGTTGTTGACTTGTAACTGATGACGCTGCTCTTTGTGGCGTTGAGCATTTTGTGCTGATTTTGCATGAAACAATTGGGATATATCAATGACTTGAAATACACTACAAGGGGTGGGTACTGCAAAGAGATTGATTTTGAGAAAATATATATACATTATATATTTTTCCTATTTTATAAAATGTGACTGTTCAAAGAACCAGATAAGATATATTCATTGTAAATAATATTAATATTTATAATTGCTATTTAATCATTATATTAGTTTAATTAAAGATCCCTTTATAATTTCAGGATATATCATCCTCTCAAAACAAGTCTTAACTTAAAGAAATATTCCAATAACGTTAAAGATGAAGAAATATTACAAATAAATATATAATTGATATTATTGCCCATAAATATTAGAAAAAGTTAGGATATAACCTGTTCGGGGTTTTGAAACATCCTCTTTAGATCATCCTGCTTTTCTGATTGGTGTGGGTGGCTATGCGGTTTTCGTTGTATATGCTGCGTAGTTTGACAAATTCGAGAGCACGGGCAAGTAAATACCAAAAACAGGAGGAGATGGTCCCCACAACGATATACGATAATTGAGCAAATTTAAGGAAATGTGTGGCCAGAGGCTGACATCACTCAAATCGAAGAGAATCTCTATCCCAATGATGTCATCACTCAACTCGTTCTTAAACGAAAACGAAAATCCTGTAAACAGAGGAAACCACTCCCGCTGACAGATATTCAGTTAATTTTAAGCCTTGCGCAATACTTAAAACACCCACTCAGAAACCGTCCTGGTTAATAACTTATGTGGGTGCAGGCACTTGAGTTCACCTGTTTTCCCTGCTTTTTTATTTGGTGCGTCGCGGATTTATATTCCACTCACCCGTTCCCTTCAAACGAAACTGTCACATTTCAGGTTACATTTTTATTTATTACATTTATTATGAGAAATTCTGCATGCGCGCATACTCAAGTGTTGAAATGCAATAAAAGTGAGATGCCAAGCAGTGAGAAGCCCGCATTTTCCCAACCCCTTTTGAACATTTTCCACCCAACTTTTCCATTTGCAACTACGTGCATGAATATTCGCTCACCTTTTTTGTGGCCTTTTTCCCCGCTTTTTTCCCACTTTTTTCCCCGTACGCAATTCGCATAATTTTACACACGAAGTAATTTCGCAACACCCCTCGCATAACTCACACACTCGCAGCTCCTTTTGAATTTTCACACCAATTTTTCAACTCGACAAACCCGCTTGGAAAAAAAGAAGCTCTGAAAATAAAACAGCAGCCAAAGAAGGAAAAAAGGATGCCCCCCACTCCACACATATATAAGAAGGAGTTTTCGGGGGGGAAGGACTATCATCAGCATTCCATGGGAAACGCACGCTGATGTGCGAGAAAAACACATCCTGCAGATGGAAATGGAAGTGGATGTGGGGCCATGAATGGCCAGGGAGATGGGGAAATGCAGGGGAGAGGGGGGATGGAAATGGGCGGAGGAAAATCCTCAATCGCACGGCCAGTCCGCCGTTGGTTCGTCTGTTAGCCCAATTTGAATGCGCTGGCGCATATATCATTCCGGTTGACAGGACAATTCTCTTATCTGCGCAAAGCCAACACAACAGCCACACCAGGATATTGCCGGCCTGGCCAGAAGCAGCATCGGTGGCATCAGTAGCATCGGAATCGGACTCAGAGCCCGGCCAAAAACCAGACCAGAGCCAGACCAAACTGGAGGCCAGAGCTCAGAGCCTCGGTTTCGGAGCCACAGAAAAAGCCCGCCAGCTTGTCCTCCGGCCGTTTTGTTCGCCGTTCGTGTCCTGGCCAAGTGTCACTACCAAATGAATTTTTAAAAGTGCGAGCAATAAATGTTCTTGTCAAATCAAGTGGGGCTTAACATTCTGGCTTCGAACTCTTCTAAAACTAGTTGACTTTAACTCGAACTTTGCTCTGATTAAATTTGTATAAAGAAGTCGCGTTTTCTAGTTAATGAAACAGTTAAGAGTCAACACAAGAAGATTATTTACTGGGATTATAAATAACGTTTGTAAAGAATTATCCTTTAGCGAAACTCACGCTCATTGTCTCCAGCTCTATGTTAGAAGTTGTAATTTCTGAAAGTTCTTTAAGACATATAACAATATTTTTTTGGTCTGTAGAAACACGCCTTTTTTATACCTCCGAGCTTAAATCATTCAAGCTTATCTATTGATTTTAATTTCTTATTAAAGATAAATATTTTTTATTATTATAAGATAAGTCATTATTCATGAACTCATGAACTACCATAACATTGAACATTCGTAGATTGGGAATATAAATACCATACACTTAACTAGCTAGGATGTCATTATAAAATATACCAGAAATTTTAAAGCATCCCTGAAACCATATAAAACCTTTAAGAACTAGTATAAGTACCTCCCCCCCCTTTTAAAGGGACCGCCAAAAAATCAAACTCCGTTTAGCAGCAATCAATGTGCTTATGAGCAACTCAGGGCCATTAGTGGGACAGATTTTGATGAAGTCGCGCCGTCACAACAGCACTCAGACTCATCTGAGCCACTCATCCGATGCCGATGGAAACCGGGGACCCGTACGTGTGACCCATTTATCAGCCAGCTGCAGCCCAAAGACAATCCAAATTAACGCACAACATCGGAGGTCCTGGTCAATCACAATCTCTGTATATGGTATACACTGTACACTGTGTGTGTGAGTGTGCTGCCTTGTAATTTGTACAAGCTGCTGTTGTCGTCGTTGTCATTAAAAAGCCATTTCGCCCATATATCATCGCAGGCGGGCAGGCAGTCCGCCCCCAATCCGATCCGATCCCTTTTGCCTCGCTCTCCACATTCACATCCACACCCACTTCGTCCTTCGTCCTTCGTCCTGCCAGGCATATAAATTACTTTATGATATTGTTTTGAACCTGCGCGACAAATAATATTGTCAGCGATTGGGGGAGGTTGGATTTACTGGCTGTGGGGGCGGGGTGAGAGGTCATGTCGCCAGCTGGCAGCGTCAAAAATTGAAAGTTTCTGTGCCGGATTGGCATGGCTATTGGGATTGGCATTGGGATTGAGATTTAGTCGAGCGAGCGAAGCGCTTTAACCGCACTTATGGCCCATTTGAATATCCTGTGATCCTGTCTGCCTGCCACTTGGACTTCGGGTGTCCGTGTCCTGGCAATAAAAACGTCACTGCCAACTGGCGTACACACACACACACCCTCCGACATTTTTTCGGGAGCTCTGTCTCACTTATACGCACTTATCAGGACCCCAAGCTCGGCAAAAGGAAGCAAGGACATCAGTGTCAATTCAATTTTATTTTCATTGTGTCATAACAATAACATAAAATTAAAATAACATAAAAGGGAAATTGAGGATGCACATACATACGGTGAGGGGGGAAAAATCCTGGCGCAAAGGAGCTGAGGAGGATTCAACGCGGCGTGAAATCGTCAGGCAGTTATCCTTGGCTACATTTCATCAGCGGCAAACATTTAAAAAATATAAAGAAACAAGCGCACAAAGGATGCGCAAGAAGAAGGAGCGAGAGGCGGACAAAAGTTGTGCATAAAACAGGAAACGGAAACACATCAGCGTGGCGGAAGTCAAAAAGTCGTCACATTCACATAACAATGATGGCAGCCATCGCATCCTTCTGCTCCTTCTGATTTCATTGTTTTGCCTTTTTTTAGCGCACATGTGGGTGTGGGTGGGTGTTTTTGGGCGCTTTGGGTGGTTGCCATGACGTAACAACATTTATGGCGTAAAGTAAGTAACGTAATAATGTCGCCAACAGTTACCAAAAAAAGCAGAAAAGGCTAAAAAAGGGGGGAAAACAGCAGCGGGCTGCCACTGGCCGACAATGGCTGCCCCCATTTTTTTGTTATCCTTCGGCCAGGATAACTCGCCTTCTGTCTGCCGCTCCTCCTGCTGTTGTTGTCATCGTTGTCAGTGTCTTTTTGTCGTTGTCAGGAATTCATTTGGAAAATTAATAAAAATATATACACAGCAGCAGGGTCCTGCGGGCGATTTAAGGGGCGCGGATTAAAGAGCTCCCAATTAACCTTAACAGACGGAAAACTGTAGAGAAATATGAAAGTATAGTCATCCTTTGTTGGTTATTATATATATTGCACCTCCATTTATACCCAAAAGTTTTTATTCTTGCAATAATCATTTGCATTATCATTTAAATATTGTTTTAAATATATAAATAAAATGTATTATGCCACGTTGATAACATAATAATACTTATCAATTATCAAACCAACTAAGGTATATCCTGAAGATCAAAAAATATATAAGTTACACTTTAAGATAAAGATTAATATGATATAATTATTTGTAGACTTAATATTTAACTTAGGGAGTGACATATAATATGAAATGCTAATAAGTAACCTATACTTACTACTGACAAAGTATTTTCCCAGCACCAGTATAAACTGAATGGTCTCACTTAATTCATTTTCGTTAAGTGCCTGTTCATCTAAAGTTCGATCCCCTGCCCAAGACATCATTAATGCCAAACAATCTGATAGACATTATGGACCCCGCACCCTGAAAACCAAACAATTCAAATTTCTGGCGGCATTATCTGCGCCTCGAGGAAATCCACCCAATTGGGGCGCAATTTTTCAATTTCCCATGAAACGCATATTTGGAATACAATTCGATTAGAAATGCTTTGCTTTTCGAAATAATAAATTAAATTTCTACCACCACACACCCCACCACGCAAATTTCCAATGCCATTAACACCATCTAGCCCCTGTTTTTATTTATACTTATATATATTCCTCTTTTTTTTTGTGGTCCTCGCGGGGTGCAAAAGGTTGCGAAATTGCGACTTGTTGGGGAATTCCTGCGGCAGCGGTGTGGAAAAAAAAAGGAAAAACGCGGGGGAATCAATTTCCTGCAAAACAGAATCCTTAGAGCCTGCGAGGGCTTTTCTTAAAATAACAAAATTACTTTCCGCATGCAGGCCAAGTCAAGCCCAACCGATCCGATCCAAAACGAGCGGAATGCCATTGACAACCATTAATCATGGACGCCTGTCAGGGCGGGTCGCCAACTCGGGGGGTGGCAGGAAGTGGGTGGATTCGGATGAGGGTGTAGGTGGGGGTAAGGGTGAGGGTGGGGGTGGTGATTGTCCTGCACTGCAATGTTGATACTGTTTTTTTTATTTTGCCTCCTTTAAACTCTGCCTTCTGTGGAACATGCTAATGCCTGCCACTGGGGCTCAAGTCATGCTCTCGGCTTCCAGCCACGCCCAGCTGCGAAATTGACAAGCCAGCCGAGTGCGTTGTGTGACATGAAACTTGCCAAGGACCAAGGACCAGGGAGCAGGACCAGGACCCGGAATAGAAACTGGAATAGGAACAGGTCCGAGCACGGAGCACCAAGGACCTGGCGTGGGCGTGTGCCCCGGCCAAGTCGGAGGCGTTCGGGGGAAGTCAGGTTATGTATGCCATCATTAGACGTGGTCCGTTTGCCACGCCCGTGCTGTTGCAAATTGGCAGCTCGGCAATGGACGGCCATCATGTCATGTGCCAAGATGTGGCACAAGGGGCCAAGGGGTAATCGGAATATGAGCACCGTGACAAAAGTACAAGATACTTAAAGTTTGGTAACATATTAGAACGGGCAATTATCTCAAAACCATAAGAAACCATTATTTTCGAAATAATCAAAATGGTATATACTCGACAAAAGAACATTTGTTCATATATAAAGTAAAGTTCCAATGACAATGATAAATAAAAGTTAAAGTTAACTTTGAACTCAGAGAGTGTTATAATGGCTTATGGACAAAGGTGCGTTTTCTCTACAGCATGTTAAAATTAAAATAGATTCTAATCCTAGAAGAGGTATAGAATTTTATATTTATAGGTCATTATTGGCCTTTTGAAAATAAAAGAGTTAAGTCTAGTAAGCATGCATTAAACCTTTTGTATCTCGAATATTTCATTAAAATTTTCTCTATGTGCACTTTGCCCGAACCCCATGTTGATGGCAAGTCAAAGTTCAATGCGAAAAGCCGAAATTCCAATTGCCAAGATGCAGAACGGAGCACGGAGGATGCAGGAGGCGGCGTAGGCTGGGACATTGTCTAATTGCTCACTTTATGGGCATCGAAAAGGGTTTTAGAAGGGCTTTTGGAAGGGGTGGTGCCATGTCATAAAGTGCAAATGCCCCGCCCCGAGAATCCAACAACGAAAATTGCGAAATGCGCGCTGAAACTGTGATTTGTGTGTGCAGTCGATACTTGACATGCATTTTCAATTTAAAGGCCAGCACCTCGGCCACGCCCCCTCCTACCTTGGGCAGGACACATCCCCTGGCCAATAATGAATTCCATTCGTTTTGTCTGTAGTCCTTCCTTTTACCCCTTCTGCATCCCCTCCTGCTATTCATTTATGCAATTGCAAATGCATTTCGTCCTGGGCACAAGTTTGCAAGTCCTTGGCCAGGAAACGTGACAGAACAGCGGGCAGGGAATCCAATACTCCTCCTTTTTCCACAGCCCCTTCCACTTACCCTTCCCCTTCCACTTCCACATCCCCTTCCACTTCCCCTTCCACTTCCCCTTCCCGGCAACGATAAAACTTTATGCACTGCAAAACGGGAGCAAAGGAGCAAGGAGCAAGGAGCTGCGGACCCAGCATTGACATTTCAAGTGGACCCCATCCTCGGAAGCGCCATCAGAATAGTTTTAATAATGCACAAGACGACGGCCAACGAGTGAGTCCGGCCGGCAGCATAAAATCCAGGACATACGAGCAGGACTTTCCAGCTAGAAAATAGAAGAGGGGGCAGATAAGACCCGGCACAAGTAACGGAAAGAAATAAAAGAACGAGAGGAACAAACATGAAAATTCAATGCAACTTTGTCTATTCGATGTCAAAATGAATACTTTTGCATTATTTATGTCGGCGCATTTGTTTGTCCAACTACAACCGATAACGAAGGACGAGGAATGGGTCTGGATCTGATGGGGTGGCGATGGAAAGGTTGGGAGAGGCAGCCGCTGACTGAGAATACAAATTGCTATTCGCATTGAAGGCTTAAAGTCCAATACACACAGAATGGGAATAGTTCTTAAAAAGTACCTTATTATATATGTTTCTGTGCTTCTTAAACTTCAAGTCGCTAGAAAACCACAAAGCACACTCAATCTGATACATAGATGGCGCCACATGTGATCTTCTACAAAATCATAGCATACTTACGGGCTTCCCTAAGATATGTGTGAAGATCTTCGTTTAAAAGAAAAACTCTCCATCTCTTTGAGACTTTTCCTTCATAAATATCCGCAAATCATAGTTCTTCTTCAAATATCAATACCATCCCAGGAGAAATACCTTTAATAATGTTTTTTTCGAGATTCCATCCCTCCATATAAATTACCCTAGGTATTTTATTTACCCACCAGTCAAGTGTCCTCTTCAGATGCCCGGCAAATGCCAAAGTTACTTTGGGACAGCCATAAAGATATGTTGGCTCAAGTGGATGTTGCTGTTCTGAGCTCAAGAGGACACTCCAGCGTCCAGGACATGTGTATGCTACCAGAACCACTCGAAAGTCTTTAGCCAGACGACAAAGAGCAGCTCACTCAAAATAAAAATTAAAAAGGCTTTCATTTTTAATATTAGTTTTAAGTATGTTTTGAAAATATCTTTTATTATAGTTACTAGTGAATAAATGTAGATTATAATGTAATAATAATATATTAATTCCAAGGGTCACAGATATTAATCACTGCGTTCTACAAACTTAAACTTGAAGGCAATATTTGGTTGCACAAAGAACTTGGCCTTAAAGGCATTTTCTATGGGATATTCGAAACCGATTTGGAAGTTTCTTACCAACCGTGCAATGGCTATTTCCAGCATCATATCCACGATCCTCTTACCAGCACAAGCTCTAGGTCCAAATCCGAATGGCAGATACATAAAGGGTGTGGCTGTATCGCCCACCAAATGGGAATTGGATTCATCGCGCAGCCATCGCTCTGGGATAAATTCCCGAACTTTAGGAACAAACTCCTCCATGTTGGCCATCTGGAAATTGGCCGCCATGCCCACATCCGTTCCGGCCACTACTCTAAAGCCACTGAGCACCACATCGTGGGGCATTCGGCGAAGGGTTCCCGGACCTATGGGATACATGCGAATGCCCTCCTTTATGCAGGCCCTCAGATAGGGCATATTGTTCATATTTTCCATGGTCAGTGGTGAGTCCTTGTTAGGTAGTATTCCTCTGATCTCCTCCAGGAGTCGAGCCTGTTTGTCAGGATTCTTCGACAGGCTCAGTAGTATTCCAGTCAGGGATACAAGGGTCTGGAAAGGGGATATAATAACATCAATACATTGTTAACTTATTAAAATATTGCGAACTCACTGGGTCAGCTCCGGCAAATAGTAAGTCCATTGCTATAATCACAGCTGTTTGACGATCAAAACGGGCCAATTTCTCCAGCAGACTGGTCTCCAAACCAATCTCTGTGAGTTTCCCTTCCTTAGCATCCTCTTCTATACGTTTCAGAGCGTTCTCTATGTGGAAATAACAAAAGTCCGTGATGGTATCCAGGGAACGCATTAGTTTCTTGAAATTAGGCATGGGAAAATATTTCCA